>NW_020948983.1:4757234-4991558 GCF_900497805.2 Vombatus ursinus
AAAGAAAGAAAGAAAGAAAGAAAGAAAGAAAGAAAGAAAGAAAGAAAAGAAACTGACCCATTAGGGGCCAGTTCCCAGGATATTATAGATACAGATGAGCCTAGAAATCTTGGGGGTGGGAGAAAAAAGTGAGATGGGGTTGTGCTGCCAATTACAGATAAATAAAAATAAATAATATCAGAGACTAAAATTAAAGCTGCATAATTTAATTGTTGTAAACAAAACAAAGTTGAGAAATAAAAATTCCTCCTTGTTTAGGGGATTTGGGGCAACAAATATGGCAATGCAGCAAGTAACAGATAACCTATCAATGGAATTTCATGTTTAAAAAATTTTGAAATAAAGGATTTTGAAACACTGAGCATTTTATCCACATCCAGAGAAAGAACTGATGGAGACTGAATGCAGATTGAAGCATATTATTTTTTACTTTTTTTCTTTTTTGGGTGTGTATGTGTATCTTATTCTGCAACATGCTAATATGAAAATAAGGTTTACATGATTGCACTTGTATAATTTATATAAAATTGCTTACTGTCTCAAGGAGAGAGACGTGGCGGGAGAGAATTTGTAACTCAGAATTCTTTAAAAAATGATTGTTAAAAGTTGTCTTTATATGTAATTGGGAGAATAAAATATTAAAGAAAGAAGAATACTGAACATTGATCAACTTTTTTTTTTTAAGTACAGAGGAAAAATGTGACGAATAGCCTATAACACTTAAAAGCAAGAAACTCAGTGGCAGTGAAACTCTGTAATATATCAACAATTGAAATGGCCATCAAGTGGAAGAATAGAATGTTGTAGCCCTGGGAAGGTCAATAAATAAAAGACTGTTGGCTGCCACTTTTGCCTATGGCTCCCTTCAAGATAATTATGTAACATAACTATTGTTATATAGATCATATTTACTTTTCTCTATCAAAATTTTCATAAAAGAAAATTAGCAAAAGAAATATTATCTACTAATTACAATTAAAAACTAGTGATTAATACTTTTCTATTTCAAACTTCACCCTAATTAGTGTTATTCAGGTTCAAAGAAAGATTTAATTTGCTTTACAGAATTTTAACCCCAGAAACCATTTTTATCATTTAACTTTGTAACAGAAAATTATGGAAAGAAAACTAATATTTCTGATAACCTGAGGTTTGTTGGTTAACAAAAACAACATGATCATGAATTAAGTTCATTTCACAATGCTTGCTGAAATGTGCAATTTATCCTGCATTTTCCATTGTTGCCTTTGAAAGTGATAAGGCATGGGTTTGCCTACAGCACTTAGCAACCAGAATCTATTCCCAGGCATTGTCAGGTCTAGTGAGCAGTAAACAGCCAGAATTAAACAGTGCCAGAAAAAAAAAAAAAATCAATGACAGTTTTACAATTAGTAGCCCTTGTATTAAGCATAAATTTCATTTCCAAAGCACTTGCTCAGTATATTCCAGTGGGGTATGAGTTGTATTTTATTTTGTTTATACCTAGTATTTTATTTTCAAATCCCTCTTTTTGGCATATACAATATGCTTAAACAACGTGGATATGGATTTCAGCATGTAGTGCCTAATTATACAAATGAATGACCAGAAAACTTGCTGAGGTTTTCAACGTATTCCTTAAGCCCCTTAGCAAGCGTCTTCTTAAGACAAAACCTGAAAACCATTAGATGGTTTCCCACTGACCTGTTACCACTTATCACTGTGCATTTAGAGTATATAAAGGGCTGAGCTCAAGTGCTAATTCCTTCACAAAGTACACTCTGACCCCCTCATTTGCTAATGCTCTCCTCTAATTTATTTTAAAATCCATTTACTACATATTTTGTATTTACGCATCTGTGTACATGTTGTTTTCCCTTGGTAAAGTGTAAGTTTCTTGAGGGCAGGGAATCATTTCATTTTTATTGTCTGTTCATTTCTCCTTAGATTCATTGGAGTAAATGAATGTGCTAACTAACTAAATGCAGAATGCTCCTGGGCCCCTCTTGGAAATTCTCATATATGAGGCTCAAAGTGGTTCTGCTCAAATACAGTAGATTGAGAATAATCTGGTGTAGATTTGCAGGGTACCTCTGCTGGCTACCCTGACAAGAGGAGTTGCCCTAAGTCACTAATGGTTCAATGGAGGTCAACTTGATTGAATTTCCCTCATGATTTCAGGTTGCTGAATGGTGGTATTGAGGTGAATATGAATTGCCTAAACCAAAACTTTTGAATGACTTTTGCAGTGTGCCAGTTCACAGTTCACCAGTCTCCTGGGAATCTCATTTATTGGGGATGCTATGCATACTGGAAAACAATAGATGAGATTCAATCTCCCCAGATCATTATGAAATAGGTCACTGTAGGGCCCCAATTAAGTACTTCAACTAGAAAGACCCCCAGTTTTTTCTTAGATGTGACTTATTGTAAGTGTAGTTTTTAAGTTCTTCTAAATCTGAACCCGAAAGGAATTATAAGAGAAAAGAGATTCTAGGGAGGCCATTCAAGAAAATATCTGGTTGATTAGTCAGTCAACAAACATTTATTAAATGCCTGTTATGTGCCAGGCAATGTGCTAAGGATTGGGACAACAGAGAAAGGCAAAGTACAGCTTGGATCTTTTGGTCTGTTGCTAGTCATTTAGTTTCCATGTAAAACTCTGTAGAAATTAGAGAATAAAGAAATGGAAAGTAACCGCAGCGAGTTTCCTTGAGAACCCATAATGTGACCCCATTTCCTCAGCTTTGTTATCTCAGCATAGATTAACTTTAGCCCATAGACTGATATTATGTGATGATAGGTGATAATTTTCTATTATGGCAATGGGTTATAACAAGGAGTTTGGGGTTCCAGCCCAAGCTCTGACATGAGCTTACTGCAATCCTGAGGAAGCTGTCTGGGCTTCAGTTTCTCATCAAGGAGGAAGGTTACAGTACATGATCTCTGATGTGCCTCCCAGTACTAAATTTCTTGGATTCTATGGAAGATGAACAAACCAGTAGGTTGTGTGAAAGGTTTGAGACACTCATCCCCTTCAATAACTAATATTTAACTTAAATGCTGGAGGCCTTGAAGTTTCAATCCTATGGAGCATTTTTTCCCCTTCTATGCAGGCACTTTAAGTAATATGTCTAATTTTTAAAGTACATTATTATGTCACATGATGAATATATAGTATAAGAGTAAATGGCCACCATTGCATGCCAGAAAAGCAATTAGAAAATTGAATCAAGGAATTAAGGATTAATGTGGCTGTGTTATACCTGTCAGCAGTAATAAGTGTTTTGACAAGAACAGAATAAAGTTTGACACTCTGCACAAATACTGATCTGATATATGAGTGAAATATTAAAAATGCAAACAACTGCATATTAATCATTTTAACATCTCCTAACTAAACACTTTTAATGGTATTCTGATCAGAATTCATCTATAAATAAAAATGAGTCTTTTCCAGCAGCTTGCATAACTTAGTATTTGCTATTTAATGAGTATTTATATTGATATAAAAATGTAGTTTTGAGCCACATTAGTAAAGTAGAATTAATTTAGCAAGCATTCAGGGCAGCTAGCCTGTTGTCACAGCTCACAGGTAATCAAGTGTCTTTTTTTTATAGAATGAAAATGGAGACCCAGTGTTTCAAAAATAGGTTCCTTAGTTTCAGTGGCTTGGACTTAGAAAAGGAGAGCAGGATTCAGATGCTTTCTTTAGTTGCCTTCCATTTTTCAGGAAATGGTACAGAGAAGAAAAGCACGTGATAGTCTTGCTTGAAAGGAGAAGAGCTCGTATTAATGAAAGAAATTAAGCTGATCTACACTTTCAGAAACAGGGTTAAGCTGCATTAGAAGTCCATTCAAAGGGAATAATTATTACACAAGGGAGAAAGGGGAAGGAATAAAACAGAATATTCACAGGCTCAGGATGCTTCAGTCCAGTTTGCAAAGGTATGACAATTGTAAACTTCATTTTTGCCTCATCTTAAGCATTTCTCCTTTTTATCAAAGTTTTCCCATGCATAATTGAAATCCATGTGTACATTTTATTTATATTGTTCTGTTA
The DNA here is from genome assembly GCF_900497805.2 of Vombatus ursinus. Classification (NCBI taxonomy): domain Eukaryota; kingdom Metazoa; phylum Chordata; class Mammalia; order Diprotodontia; family Vombatidae; genus Vombatus; species Vombatus ursinus. The sequence goes on from NW_020948983.1 coordinate 4,761,277, forward strand.
GTAAGGTCTGTGTTATAAACTTGATTGTGTGGTTTGTTGGAATAGAGGAAATTTAGTACTTTGGACTTCTATTTTGACTTCCAAACTCTTAAGAATGGAAGAATTTTTTTTCTTTCATTTTCTACAGCACAATCTCTTTAGGAGATGTTGTGAATGATTATAGTGCTCTGATTCTGTTGATACTTTTTAAAGTTCCAAATGACTATTTATTCTTAATAGACAGTCCTTAAAAATTATCCCCATCTTTCTTCTATAAAATTCCAAATGAACCATATATTTATGACATATTCACAGTATTTAAATATATTTCATTGTCTCCCAAAAGCTCCCAAGAGTCAAAACTGCAACATTCTCAAGGGCAGTGAAGGGAAGTATAATGGCTATAAGTAGACAGTAGCATGTTACCAGTAATATTTTATAAACCAAACACAGCACCAAGGATATTATTCAGGAGATGTATGACCAGATAAGGAGGTGGGCTGGTAAGGTAAGGAGAGAGATAATGGATGACTAGTCTGTGTACTGCATTGGCATCTATACAACATTAAAAATCCTATAGGAAAAAAGGTCTCTAGCCCAATGGGTGGGCCCCTCTGGTGGAGCCAAGTTATGGACAAGGAGTCATGGAGGTATTACTATCTGCACTGTTGTTTTTCTTTATAACTCTAAGGCTTAGCACATAGTAAGCACTTTTTGACTTGAGTTAGAACAGGAAGCCCAATGATAAGATCATGGATCCACCGCATAGGGAAGTCCAGGTTTACTGTAATTAGAATGTCCTTCCTGGTTTAGTGTATCATGAAATTAATGAGTTCTAATGAATTATTTGAAAGTATGATAGAAAAACTCATTGATAATCTAAAAGCATATGCTTACCATATTGCTATTATCTGGGAGCCTTGTTAATTTATTAGGTAAGTTACCTAATCTAAGCTACCCCTGGCTCTCTGGTAGATCTGACTTAAGCCTTTCCTCTAAAGAGCCTTCTTTCAAAATTAATCTTGGTCACACTAAACTTCTGTCCCTTAAGCACTCATGTATATAGCCTTGATTGTACTATACATGTTATTCACGCTATGTTGCACATACTTTCTATAAGCTTGTATGTGCCTGTTCTTTATCCCCCAAACAATATGTAGCTTCCTGAGATTATTATCTTGAAGAATGCAATGTGATAATAGACAAGCAAGACTTAACACATTTTAACCAAAAGAATAATGACTTATAGAAGATTGGGTGGTTAAGGCATCTACCCTCTGTATTTATTTATCAATCTTTCTCAATATACATACATGTCTTATATCCACATACATTATTACACATATGAATTAGAAATATGAGCATAAATATGTATATTACATATATATGTGTTTATAAAAGTTAATATAAAATGTTATTATAATATATAATATAAAAGTTAATATAAAATGATATTTGGATAGACTGAGAATCATTGAGATCCACATAATATTTACTGGCTGGCAAAAAAAAAAAAATTAAAGTTGCAGCTAGCTGGTGCCCGGGAGCTAACTGAAGAGATGTTGTTAGATTTCCTGGATTGCAGGGAGGCTAGAATTCTTTATGAGGGGCACTTCATAAAACGCTAAAAGTAAGTGATTCAGGCAGAGTACCCTTGGCAGGAAGATTCTAAGCTCTCTGTCTCTTTCTCTCTCAGGCCAGAAGGCTCTACAATTTAGATCTTGATGTAGGGGAGAAGCAAAGTTCTAGTTGCCACTTAATCTCATTCAAACCACAGGCAAAGAACAAACAGTCCTTTACCACATTGAGCCAAAGTTAGTGTTCAAAGGCTACAGATCATGAAATGGTCATTTCAGTAGGTAACTCAATTTTTATTTTCTAAATAGACCAACTAAATGGTTTCTCCTAGATTATCTTTTCCCTAGTTTACAGCCTTTTCCAGTATCATCTGACAATGCATATTAAGAGTAAAATATAAAAATTATCAACCTAGAAAACTCCGTGATGATCCATATCATATTCTTTTCTTAAAATTCAATTTTATTTTTTGTTTTGAATTCTCTCTCCTCTCCTTCCTCCACTGAGAAAGCAAGAAAAACCTGTTACAAATAACACACACAAAAAAGCGAAGCACAGAGCTCCTGAACAAGTTTTATTGTTTAAAAATTTCAAAAGGCAGAAGGTAACAATATCATAGAATCCTAGACTTAGAAGGGGCCCTTACAGGTCATCTAATCCAGCCTCCCAGATAATGTCAGAAATCCTTCTATAACCTCCATGATAGATCATCATTTACCTTACACTGTGTTCAAGTGTTCAAGAGGCAGTGTAGAGTGGATCACACAAGATTAAGATTGCCTTGCTATCTCAGGCTGAGTGAGAAGTTCTTTGGGTAATCATATTTATGAAATTATATCCTAAGCTCCAATCTAGCACTTTTTCTAAGAACAGTCCAGGTAGGAATCATAAATCAAATGGCAAAGCTCTTAATTACAATAGAATAGCAAAGTAAATAACAAGGCAAATTAGAATAGTAGAGACATATTATGTTTGCCCCCTTCCCCATATACAAAGATGTATAATCTCCCATCAAGTCATATGGGCATGGAAGAAGGAATAACAATCAGATAACTCAAACCATAAGAATTCCATTGCAAACAGAACTTGTTAGTGGGAAGAACACAGAAATTTGAACTTTAAGATCAGTATGCAACTCTTTCTATCTATGTGACAATGGGGAAGATGTTTAACATCTGTGATGCTCAATTTTACTACCTGCTTTACATGGTTGGTGAAAGAAAAATACTTTGAAGACACTAACGCACTATAGAAAATGAACTATTTTTCTAGTGATTGGGCAATCAATTATTTTGAAAGGTGAATAACTGTTCCATTGTGCTTTTTTGAATAATTAAAATTGTGACAAAATTTTTCCTTATATTTAGATTAAAATCTGTTTCCTATCCACCTGTACCAGCTCTGTCCTCTGGAGCCAGGGCAGAATAAATCTAATCCTATTTCCCCAGGGGAATCTACAGACACTTGAAGATAATCACCATGCTCTCTCTCTTAAACCTATTCTCCAGCCAAACATTCCTACTTTCTTCAGCTGCTCCTTATATGGCATGATGTCCAGCCCTCTCACCATTCAAATGGCATTTTTGTGAAGCATTGAGTTTACCAATGTTTCTCCTAAAATGTGGTGACCAGAACTGAATACAAAACTGCAAGGGTGGTCTGAAAAGAGTAGAACACAGAAGGACTATTAAGGGCCTTGATACAAAATTGACTTTTAGCAAACTTTTCTATAGCAGTATCTCAAAAGGCTCTTTTTTAACCTCTTGGCCAAATCCGTTACATAGAGTGAATATTAAATTAAAACATTTATACCTGGGACTGCAATCATAAAAGAACTAAATCAAGAAGTACTATGAAAACTGTCAGCAGAGGGAATAAAAGTGCAGATTTCGCAATATTCTTAATGTAGTACCAAATGTTAATAACCCTAGCATAACAAATGACTTTCTACCAAGATTATTATACTGATCGCTGCCTACTGAAAGTGGGAAAAAACATGGATGAAATCTTGAAATTAAGGCAATAATTCCTATTGGCTGTTCACTATATCAAAAGAATATATAATTTTACTTGTTTTGAACTTTCAGAGAATCAATTGTTCTCAGTTGAGTTTTCAGGGAGATAATCAGATATAGTATGATGAGTTTGGGCTACATCTCAGAAGACCTGAACGCTGTGTCTGACATTGATTAGTTGGGCAGTCTAAGGAAAATTGCTCCATCTTTGAGCCTCAGTTTCCACTTTGGCAAATTAAAAATTATATCCCCTCTCTACTTCACAGATCTGCTGTGGGTTCACATAGGATAATTCAACAAACATGTAAGTGCCCACTCTGGGTAAGACACAAGGAGCATTGAAAGTAAGTAAATATGCTATAAGCCCTCCTTTTTAAGGATCTTATGATGTAATGGGATGAAGGATAAGCACACAACTATGCTATAAGGAAGAATGAAATAAATTAAATGCAGAGATAGATATGTGATGTTATTTTAAAAATAGGGAAGTTGGGGTGATGTTATTATTATTTTCCAGGTAGTCAAAGTAATTTTCATGTGCTAGAAAGCTTTAAACATTTTTTGATGGAATTTTCCCTAAAATATACCCTAAGTTTCCTGTCTTGATACTATATATGGAGTATAAATGAACTCCTAATGACAGTGCCTTTTAGGGACAGATATTCATTATGAATATCATCCACTGTGATATTATATAGATAAGGCTGTAGATGCAAATTTAGACACAGGTTAGAGGTCTGGATTGGGCTTATTCCTTGGGGTCCTGAGGTTCCTGTTAGAGCTTCTTCTGGAGTACTGGTGACTAGCCCTTTGATCAGGCCCTTAAAAGTTAGTGTGCACGGTACTGGAGAAAAACCATTCTTTCCTGGTATAATTAAATTCAGTTTATGTCTTTCTTGTTATGCCAAATAATATCAATAAGTATGACATCTAGGTCTTATGTTGAAACAAAAAGCAATACAATTAATAACTCTGATACTGAAATACAAATGTGATATACCTAAAAAGATATTCAATAATTTTAATAAATATGTGCTTTATGGAAGGCATAGGAATTTTTGCACTTTTTGACACATGAAGCGCTTGAACTTAGGGAATTTTAAAAATTAAAGTAATATTCCTCAGTATAGATATTAGGTTAGATTTCCCAGTTAGGGGCTTTGAAGAATTTGGGGAAGTGTTCTTTTGTACTACTGAAAGATGAAACTGTAAGAGTTAATACATCATCCTTAGCAAGCGATAGGCAGTTTAATCCTAACGTTTCATTTTTTATTGTTTTTGTAATTGATTTGCTCATCAAATGTGTATGATGTACCATGGGTACTCTATTTATAGGAAAAATTCAAAGTCATAGGAAGAAAAATCAAATAGAATTAACTCTAGTGTGTACCTACGTGTAGTGGAAAGACACAATGACAGTTCTTTGATGAGATTCCTCTATAATATGGGGATGGAGAGGGGAATTGTCAAATATTTGTTCTACCTCTTGGTAAAAAATAATTCCCTGCATCTCCTGAATTGCAAAACACGTGATTGAACAGTTACCATATGGCACTAGTCGCTGAACTACAGCTGCAGAGTCATTAACAGAGAAAAAGGGCTATATAGATGGTTGGTCCCCCAGGCTACTTTTTTGGATGTCTACATGGTAGACTCTTTAGTCACTCATCGCTGTCCTGTAGGACTGGATTACTCCATTTTAGTTACACAGTATTAAGATTATGCTATTTTATCAAAGAGTCCCTGATCTCTTTGGTAGGTTGTTGCGATGATAGTGGAACTGGGGTGGTTTGGGTTAATCCCTATACTTCTAAACCACTTACAAGTGCTCTTGGAAAATGATTTGTTTCTCTGAACCCTCAGGGTCTGATTGATCCATTACATCAGATGTAGAACAAGGACCAGGACTCCTTGCATCTGTGGAGAATGCAACTCCCTGATGCTTTGGTAGATGGTTTCATTAGTTGTTGCAGCTGAAAAAAAAAATCATCTTACAGTGAGCCTCCTAAAGATAAATCTCTCCAAAACCACTGAGGCTGATGCTTACATGACAGATCTTCAGTCTGTCTTGGGCCCATGGACCTCAAGCCTTTCCAGCTTGGGGGGACCTTACTCTTACTGGCACAGCCACTAAAAACCCAGGGTCTGCGCCAAACCGCAAAGAAGAAGGCTGTAGTGGAGGGCCATCATTCTAATGAAAATATTAAAATCATAATCGTTTTTCAGAACACATTTTTCAGAAATAAATAAGATGCTGCATTGGTTGGAAAGTTCAGGGTGAAGTCACTCAAGATGTTCAGCTGCCTCACAGCTGGAACATTAAAATAACAAAACTATGTGCTTTGGGGAGATAGCTGTGTTTTGAACATAGTTTATCAGGGTAGACTTTTTTGTTTCTCTGTAGATCTAACCCAAACAGCTGAAAAGCAGTCTTTTTACCTTTCTGCTTTCTCCACAGTATACCTAGCTCAGCATTCCCTGCATTGTCTGTGGAAATTGAGGAGAAAGAGAAGGGGGGCAATATGGGATTGGGCTGCAGATGGGGCAGAGTAGAGCTGTGGGGCATTGCTCCGGTCATCACCAATTTCTGGTCTGAATATGGGACCTACTTAGTCGACTTAATGTTACTGCTTAGCATTCATCTGTGGTTTCAGATGCTTTTGCTCAAACAATTTGACAATATTAACTTAGCCACTTCATCAGAGTTTGCTTTAGAAAATGCACCACATGAGGGTGAATAAAATATCTCCCAAATTCAGTTTTCTCCTAAAGCTCCTTGTTCATTGCAACTGAAAATTAATGACCAGCGCCGGTGAAATGATCCTTCCTCTGGTTAGACTCACACTGCTTTACTAACTCCCTCTTGGTCCTACTAATTATCTAATTGATTAAGCCTTTGAGGAACCTTCTGTCACTGGGTGTGGTCCATTACACACATCTGGTTTTTTATTCTTTTCTTTTTTTTTTTTAAAGAGACACTGTAGATTAATTAAAATAAGCCAAGTAGAAATGCAGAAAACAATAGGGAAAACTCTTGGTCTTTTATAAACCAGTCTCTAACAGAAAGGCCAGAAAATGTTTCTGCGTTGAATTTCTTTCTGAGCTGTTTTGGAAATGATTGTGAAGTGCCATATTGAACTCATCAGAATGAATCCTGATGCCCTAGATCATTTCCCCTTACTATGATGGTGCAAGGAACTGTTTTACTACGGGAGATAAGGCATATGTCACATGACAGGGCTAATCTACCAAACAGAAGGGTTGGGGATAATTCATTTTACCTTATGGGGAGTTAACATCAAACTAAATGCAGTTGACTTGTGAAAAAGTTTTGTGAAAATAGTTATAACCTTGCAATTTTGAAACTCAGCCAAATTTAATTTAAATAAATATTTACATGTTACTTTGTAGCTATTATGTGATGCATTATACCATATTGAAAATCATTGGCCATGAATATTTTGGGTCTAGAGAGATGTCTCCATTATCCACTGTAAGTTGTGACACCGATTGGGCTGTGAGGTGATTCTTCCTCTGCTTATGCCAGTCATTCCATTAGAAATGTTTTCTTTAATAAACCAGAACTGGAAATAAGCTAATTTCATTTTCTTCCTTTGGGTAACCATTTTGCAAATAATTCAATCAACAAGTATTCATTTTGTTGTTTAGTCATTTTTCAGTTTTGACCAAATTTTTGTGACCCCATTTGGAGTTTTCTTGGCAAAGATACTGGAACGGTTTGCCATTTCCTTCTCCAGCTCATTTTATAGATGAGGAACTGAGGCAGATAGGGTTAAGTGACTTGCCCAGGGTCTCACGGCTAATAAGTGTCTGAGTCTGGACTGGAAATCATGAAGATAAATCTGCCTGATTCCAAGCCCAGTGCTCACCAGTGCTTCACTGTGCCACCTAGCTGCCTATGTATTCATTAAGCTCCCACTATATGCCAGGTGTTGGGGCTACAAGTACAAATTAATATAACAATCTCTACTTGAAAGGATTCAGTAGGGGAAATAAATACATACACAATGTATATATACAAACATATGTATAAATAGACATGTATACACCCATATGCATACATGGCATATATGTAGATTGAATGAATTAAAAAATAGTTAAATATAAGGTAGTTTGGGAAGTTAAGTGCACTAGCAGTTAGGAGGGCCAGGAAAGGCTTCATGTAGACGGTGCTTGAATTCTATCTTAAAGGAAGAGGGGACCTCTCTGAGAGAGATGTAAGAGGGAAGTACACTACAGGTATGTAGGATAGCCAGAGAAAAGGCAGGACGACAGGAGATGGAGCACACTGTATATAGAAAAGAGAGAAAAGGCCAAGGTGGCAGCCTTACTGAGCACAGGAAAAGTCATGTCCAATGAGGCTGGGAAAACAGAATGGGGCCAATCTGAGAAGGGCTTTAAAAGCTAAATAGAGGATCTTCTATTTGATCCTAGAGGCAAGAGGGAGCCAGGAAGTTGGCTGAGTAGGGAAGCCACCCGCTCAGGTCTGCCCTTAAGGAAATTATTTGGGCAGTTGGGTGTGTAGAATGGGTTGGAGTGGTGAGAGATTTAGGGCAGGGAGACCAATTTCAAGGTAGATGCAATAATCAAGATGAGAGTTGATGAGGGCCTGAATTGAGGTGGTAGCTGTGTGAATGGAGAGAAGGAATCAGATTTGAGAGACGTGGCAGAGATAGAAACAGAAAGATTTGGCGACTGATTGAATATGTGGGGTGATATAGAGTGAGGAGTTGGGGGATAATGCCAAGGTTACAAACCTGGGGAACTGGAAGGACGGTGGTGTCTTTAGCAGAAATAGAGAAGTTTGGAAAAGGAGAAGATAAATAGAAAGATAATGAGTTCAGTTTTGGAAGTGATGAGCTTGCAAACAGTTGCCCTTATTTTAAAAACAGCAGAAATGACAAATTCCTTGCTTTTTCTTTTTACTAGGTCAAGAGCTTCATAAAACAATGGAAGTGCTACTAAATCCTATATGGTACTTCTTTACTCTTAAAAAATGATAATAAAGTGTCCTAAAATTAGATGTTTTTTACTAGGAAATATGGTGCAATAGAAAGAATACTGCATTTTTAAGCCAAGATCCTGCTCTATGATGTGGGCTAACCACTCTACATGCTCAAACAATCCCATTTTATCCTGTTGCTTCCAACAGATTGCTGCCTCTTTCATCTTGACTGTATCACTTATTTTCAATCTTTCCTGTCCTATTGACTCCTCCTATGGCCTACACACATGCCCATGTCTCCCCCCTTCTAAAAAAAAATCTCACTTGATGCTTTTATTCCTGGTAACTATAGCCCTATATCTCTTCTTCCCTTTTTGGCTAAACTCCTTGAAAAGATAATCTACAATAGATGTTTCCACTTTTTTCTTATTCTCCTATTAACTTCTTATAAACCAACTTCTGAACTTATCATTACATGAAACTACTCTCTCCAAAGTAACCAATCTCTTAATTGTCAAATGCATTGGCTGCTTCTCAATTCTCATTCTCTTTGACTTTTCTGCAGCTTTTGACAATTACGTTCTCCTTGGTTCTCTCCAGGTTTTCTGGATACCACTCTCCCCTGGTTGTCCTAGCTGTGTGACTATACTTTCTCAGTCCCCCTCCTTAGATCTTCATCTAGATCATGCATTCTAACTATAACAATCCCATCAGGCTCTATCCTGGGCCCCAGTGTTTTCTCCATCTCTACTATTTCACTTGGTGATCTCATCAACTCCCAGGGATTTAATTACCATCTTTATGTTAATGTTCTCAAATCTATCAATCTCACCCTAACCTCTCTCTGGACCTCCAATCTCACATGTTGAGTTTGCAAACAGTTCCCTTTGTTTTAAAAATAGCAAAAATGATTAACTCCTTGCTATTTCTCTTTTCTAGGTCAAGTCTGCCTTTCAGATATCTTGAACTAGACATCCTAAACTCAACATGTCCAAAACTGAACTCATCATCTTTTCCCCCTAAACTCTCTCCCTTTTCTCTCTTCCCTACTTTCCCAAGGCTAACTAATCCCTTGGTAACTGAAAAGTCAATTTCACTTTTGTGACATCTCTAAAATATGCTCCCTTCTCTCCTCTGATACTGTCACCACTCTGGGGCAGTTACTCATCACCTCAAGCCTAGATTATCGCAATAGTCTGCTGGTTAGTCTGGCTGCCTCTAGTCTCTCCTCACACCATTCCAGCTTCTTTTCATCAGCCGCTAAAGTGATTTTCCTAAAGCTCAGGTCTGAAGAAGGACCCTGTCCTCCACGATAAAATCTTGTGGTTCCCTACCACCTCCAGGATCAAATACAAAATCCTCTGTCTGACAATGGACAGTGATTTAATCCCTCTGAGGTTTTGCTCTTTATATACAAAATAGAGTTAATAATACTTCACCTCCTTCTTCCCAGATTCAATTCAATTCAGTAAGTCTTTATTACGTGCTATCTTAAGTCCTTACTCTGTAAAAATGCAGTCTCTGTTCTCAAGAAGCTCACTTTTTGATAAGGGGAGACAAAAGCAAATGGCTATGTGCACATACTACTATACAGCATGGGGGGGAAGTAATCCAGAGGGAAAGCCCTGGAGTTGGAGGGAAAGGTGAAGCTGAAAAGAGTCTGCAACAGAAGATAATATTTGAACTGAGTCTTGAAGTAAGCCATGAGGCTTATAGACCTTCACAACCTAGCCTCCTCCTGCCTTTCCAGTTCTCTTATACCTTACTCCTCAACACATATTCTTCCATGCAGTGACACTGGCCTCCTTACTGCTCCACAGACAAGACACTCCATCTCATGGCTCTGGGCACTTTCTCTTTCTGTCCCCCAAGCCTGGAATGCTCTCCCCTCTCCCCTCCACCTGCTGGCTTCACCGGCTTTCTTTAAGTCTCAACTAAAATCCCATCTTCTACAGGAAGCCTTTCCCAACCCCTCTTAATTCTAGTGTTTTCCCTCTGTAAATTATTTATTTATCCTATCTATAACTTGTTTTTACATATTTTTTTGCTTGTTGTCTACCCCACTAGATTGTAAGCTTCTTGAGGGCAGGGACTTCCTTTTGCCTCCCTTTATATCAGTAGCATTTAATATGGTGTCTGACACATACTTGGTGTTAGTAAGTATTTATCGACTGAATGATTGACTCTTTTTTTTTTTTTAGTGAGGTAGTTGGGGTTAAGTGACTTGCTCAAGGTCACACAGCTAGTACATGTCAAGTGTTTGGTCTGAGGCCGGATTTGAGCTCAGGTCCTCCTGACTTCAGGGCCGGTGCTCTATTCATTGCGCCACCTAGCTGCCCCTGAATGATTGACTCTTTCCTTTAACTGCTTTGTGACCATAAGCCAGCCACTTATTGTTATAAATAGTACTTTCTGATTTACAACAGTAGTGTCAAACTCAAATACAAACAGGGGCCTCTAATCCACATATAATTATCTCTGTGGACTACACATTAAGTTTTAAAATGTAATATCCATGTTTTATTGTATTTTTATTTATTAAATATTTCCCAGTTACGCTTTGCTCTGGCTCCACCACAATGAGGAGTGTTGTGGGCTACCGATGGGCCTGCAAGCCGTGTGTTTCACACCTTTGGTTTTCATGGTGCTCTCTAAAAAAACCATACTTAGCATGTTTTGCCTCAAACACACTTATACACCATGTCAGGCACTAGAGGAGATACAAAGTTTAGTTAACACATTGTTTCTGCTCTCATGAAGCTTACAGTACAGTAGGAAGTAAGACACATAACATCACCGGTTAACCATGTGGCAAAATCCATATTATCTGTGTCTGTGTCATTGCCTACTAGATTGTAAACTTTATAAGAGCAGGGGCCATCTCTTAACTAAATTTCGTGTTTCTTTCAGTGCCAAGCATGGTACCTGATAAAAGACAGTATGTAATAAAGACTTATTGAATTGAATTGAATCTGAGAAGAAGGAGGTGAAGTATTATTAACTCTATTTTGTATATAAAGAAGCAAAACCTCAGAGGAATTAAATCACTGTCGACTGGGAGACAACTATCTCCCAGGCTCAGTGTCCTTATTTATAAAATGAAGATAATATATTCACCACAAGTTACCTCCCTTCTCCCCTTTGCCTCATGGCGTCCTTCAAGACTCAGTTCAAATATTATCTTCTGTTGCAGACTCTTTTCAGCTTCATCTTTCCCTCCAACTCCAGGGCTTTCCCTCTGGATTACCTTCCTCCCAAGCTGTATAATATTATGTGCACATAGCCATTTACTTTTGTCTCCCCTTTTCAAAATGTGAGCTTCTTGAGAACAGAGGTTGCATTTTTACAGAGTAAGGACTTAACAAAATATTTGCTGACTGAATAATTCACAGTATCGTCATGAGAATCAAATGAAATTATATATAAATATATATCCACATATATGTGCAGGTATATCTATATCTGCATGCATACACACACTTTCTAACCATAAAGAACTACATAAATGTGAATTCATTAAAATCAGGGAAGAATGCATACCTTAATGTAAATAAAGATACACTGTAGGATGAGAGAATCAATTGATCTCAACATATCCTTATGAATGAGTCAAAGGACACGGCAGAGAAGAGACACCTTTCTTCCTTCCTTAAGGGGCAGTGTGGTTTTGACTCAGACACTGACTGTATGTCCATTAACAATTCACTTAAATCCTCTTAGCCCAATTTCCACATCTATAAAATGGAAATGATAATACTTGTACTACCTTTCTCACATAGCAGGTATGAGGAAAGCATTTTGCAAAGCATGAAATGTCTGGAATGCCCTGCCCTCTCACCTCAGTCTCTTGCTAAGACTTGACTGTACAGTTTTTTTTTTCTTTGCATCTACCAAGTATATACCTTGGATGCATGTACCTAGTTATTTACATGTTGCCTCCCACATTAGAAACTATGTTCCTTGAGGGCAGAGATTATTTTTGCCTTTCTTTGTATCTTGAGTGCATAGCACAGTGCCTTGGCAATAGTAAGTGCTCAATAAAGTTTTGTTGATAGACTAATTTAAATATGAGGTAGGACCATTGCTTCTAAATCACTCCTTAATTTCTTAAATTCCTAATTTAAACTTTTTATAATGATATTTACATTTTGAGGATTCATTGCTGGATCATCATTTAATAAATCTTGAACTTGAAAGGGACCTTGGTGGCTACTGAGTACACCCCCTTTCCCCCTTTTCCATATGAGGAGCCTGAGATCTGGACTTCCCCAAGTTCACACAAGCAGAATGTGGCAGAGACTTGATTTGATACCACCGAGGAAATCTATAGTGAATATGACACAATCCTGAAAGCACTTAGGAGTATTTTTAAATGCTATCTCGAGATTGGAAGTTAGCAAAGCATGAGAAAAAAAAAAGTCACAGATGTCATTGTCACCTAAAAAGGACAATTGAGAGAATTAAAAAAAACCACATTCAATACCTAATATGTACCAGGCACTTTGGATATAAAAATAAAAACAAAAATGAAACAGTCCCTGAGCTCAGGGAATTTATATTTTGTTGAGGAAATCAACTGTCTCTCTCTCTCTCTCTCTCAATCTCTCTCAATGAAAGTCTGAATATGGAATATGCAGGCTATTATAAATTCTTTATAAAGTAGCCTATATCTTGAGTCACACAACTGCCTGAGAGATGTAGAAAATGTAAGATCCCTCCCTGTTTCTTATTGTTAGATTATTTTTTTAATTAACAAACTTAAGCAAAATAGACTGTTTCTCTCATCAAGTAGTATCTTGTACACATTTTAAGATCATACATAATTTCTTTATGCAACTTTAATGATTTGCAAATCATTAATGTTGAGATGCATGAACAGAGAGATGTATGCTTGACTAAGGTATTCACTACTATAATGGCAGATGTTCCATGTAAGGTTCAGTAATAACAGGGACTCCTTGAGGATGATGAAGTGGATGGTGAGGTGCTCCAGGTTCTCCTGTTTATAGATAATATTGTGCCAAATACATTGAACTAGAACACTGCAAAGTTTATAGAACACTACAAGACTTCCTTAATGAGATTCACCATTATTCAAGAGAGACTATTCTAACTCCAGGCAAAGCTAAATGAATTTTGAAAAATGTCTATTTTGCAAACTATAGAATGCAGGTTGGTCATACAAAAACATGTTTCAACGATGATGTAATATGGTTGTGAATATTAGAACACCACATTCTCAAAAAAAAATCCAAATTGTGGGTAACCTTAAGTGTTATAGAGAAATGTATATTGGGTACAAATATGCTACACCATATTTTCGATTATCCAAGAAACAACACACAGATATCAAGAAAAATGTATGATCAGCATTCATCAATGTCATTTTAAAGCCATTGTGACTAAAAATGAACACAATATTCCAGATGAAGTCTGACGATAATACTTCCCTATTATCGGAAGTTATGCCCTACCTAATGCTTCCCAAGATTGCATTAGCTTTTGGGGGCTGCAATATTTATTGCTGATTCACATTGAACTTGCTGTCCACTAAAACGTTCAGATTCTATTTAGAACAACGAATGTATTTACATGTCTCCTCTACCTTATATTGGTGGAGTTGACTTTTTGCACCCAAGTGCAAGACTTTACATTAATCCCTATTGAATTTCACCATGTTAGATTCAATCTAATGCACTGGCCTATCAAGAGACCATGCTAGAAATGACAGAACAAAAATGGCTAATATGGACTTGATACCCCAATTTGAAGAAGTAAGGAACTAGTGATAGAGGATCTAGTTACCCTTGCTGAGTTTTGGTCATGTCATCCAAGTTATGGAATGCCAGGCTACTAAGAGAACTGGAAGATATTACTAAGCCACAGCGAGTGATCTTCAAAAAAGATGATGGGAAAAGGAAGTGGGACCACAAGTTAAGAGAAGAGCATATGTTTTCTGAGTTTTCAAGGAAGGGTAGATAATGGAGGCTATAATCTATAAGCCAGTGAGTTTGACTTTGATTCCGGCCAAAATCCTAGAATGTATTATTAAAGGATAGGTCGGTAAACATCTAGAAATGGAATCAATGATTACAAGAAATCAGTAAGGCTTAATCAAGAACAAGTTATGCTGCCAGATGAACCTCATTTCCTTTTTTCTGACAAAGTTTTTAATAGTGATAGATCAGAGGAATGAATGGTCCATAATTTATCTGCATTGTAGTGGAACATCTGACAGAGCTTTCTATCCTAATAGCATGGAAAAAGATGTAGATATGGACCTGACAGTAGTATAATTAGATAGATTTGAAACTATACAAATAATTAAAAATCCAGAATGGTAATTAATGGTTGTAGTTACCAAAATGTTCATATCAACTTGGAAGGTGATTTCCAATGGTATGTCGCATAGACCTGCAAATGGACCTGTGAAATTTTTTTTTTTTATCATTTTTATGAAGTGATAAATGATGAGCTAATCAAAGTTCAGATACCATTGAGAGGGGGTAACTAAAATGCTAGATAGCAGAGATAGGATTCAAAAAGAGTTTTTCAACTAAAACAATGAAATAAATCTAATAAGATGAAATTTAATAATGATCCTGATGCCTATAAAATCTTTCACTTGGATTAAAAAGATCAATTTCTCAAGTTCAAGACTGGGGAAGGCTGGCTTGACAGCAATTTGCCTGAAAGAGATCTTGAGGCTTTCATAAACTGTAAGCAGTTTGTTGAACTGTGAACTATGGTTATCAAGAAAGCCGATACAATCTTGGATTGCACTTTTAGAAAAGGCATAAAATCTAGGACAAAGGAATTGCTTATTGTGCATTATTCTATTCTGGTTAGAGCACATCTGGAATATTGTGCTCAGTTCAGGGAGCCACATGTGAGTCAGGGAAACACTGATAAGCTGGTGAGTTTCTCAAGAAGGTGGCAATTAGGTTGGTGAAGGACCACAAAGTCATGTAGTATAAAGATCAGCTGAATAAATCAGGGATGTTTTAGGAAGGATATGATAATTACCTTCAATTATTTGAAAGATATTAATATGGAAGAAGAATTAGACTTATTCTTTGGCTACAGAGGGCTGAACTAGGAATGATGGGTGGAAGTTGCAAAGAGGCAAATTTAATGACAAGAGAAAAACTTTCTAACAATTACTGCTGTCCCAAACTAGAAGGTGCAACCTTGGGCACTAGTTAGTTTTTCTTCACTAGAGATCTTAGATCAAAGGCTTCATGACCATTCATTGGCTGTATTGTAGAAGAGAGTCTTTTTCAGGTATGGATTGGACTACTAGATGGTCCCTTCAATTTCTGAGATTCTGTGATTCTTACGTAAATAATTGTGCATCTCTGAGAAAGGCGCCTTACCATCTGGCCTCTGTGCCCTAACAAGCACTGCTCCCACATGATGGCAGCTGCCAGGATGATAGAACAGAGCTTCATGCATTGCAAATCCAATCTATTTCAGGGGCAGTAAATGCCACACGTAGGATAAACACCTCCTGGAAGAGTATAATCTGTACAGAAGAGACACTCACATCTTGATTACGGTTGTCAGTAATGGGTCCATGAAGTCAAGAGAGACAAGGGGACAAGAGAGAGTAGAAGAAATACTGAAAATGAAGTCTCAAAGGGAAACAGGAGTATACAGCATCAGGTCTAACTAATAGCAACCATTTTCAATTCAATCATTGCATTAGAAATAATAGGAAAAAAACTGCCAAAAATGGAGCAAAAGACACTTTTGATCTCTGTTGTGGGATTCCAGCTATTGAAGGCTCTTTGACCATTTTCAATAAGTAATTCCTGTTCCTTTCTCCCCCACAGATTCATACAGCATTTACAATAATAGAAACTTGTCCCAATTCTTCTCAGCCTAATCATCTAAAATTTCTAAAGTTAATGCAAAATCTTTTGTTACAGAGCTTTTTCTAGGTATAGCAGGTTTCTGTGGCAATTTGAGAGTATTTTCTCTGGGAATAAGATGTTTCCCAATAGTAATAATAATATGTCATGCTTTTATGGCACCTTTCAAGTCAATTGCACCCGTTAAATGATGACTGTCTTTCTCTAGGCAGAGACTTCAAATCACCTAATGATCTCCCATGTTCATATTTATACTGGCAACCTACACATTGTTAGGAGTGTATATAAAAATATAAAGAGCTAGCTATTTCTCCAGTGACTATTCATTTGAAGAGTCAGTGCATAAACTTGACCTATTTCTTTTCTGAGACAGGAATAATTCATATTCAGGAAAGGTAGAACAATTAGAAAATTTTCGAAGCATAAAACATGACAAAGTTCTATTTAAAAAGTTCTTTTAAAAAGATCCAAACCCTATTTATTTTGCAACACTTCCATAACCAACATGCGACTCAAGGTGTGTTAGTTACCTATTTTGAGGAGTTTGAATCCACCAACAAAGCACATTTCAGAAGGGAACTAAACAGAATTAAAGGTTGTTTTGTCTTTCATGGGTAGCTGCAACCAAATAGTTTATTACTTTGTGGCCAAAATAATACTCCACACTTAACTGGCATTATCCTTGGACAGTGGACACAGTATGCTGCAGGCCCCAAAATCAGTCCTATGCAGTCCCCTACCACTATAATAATCATGGAAACAGGGACAGAAGGTGCTGTTGTTGTTTGTCCCTCGTTTTTGAAGAGGACAAAAGACATCATGATATGATGGGTGATGTCTTGACTTGTGTGTGAATTGGATTTAAGTGAGGCAGAGTTGTGCGATATTGTCAGCCCTGGTCTCTCTTCCAGAATCATCCAAGTCCAGTGGTAGGACAAAAGACAAGATGACTGATGATGGCCCAGGATACAATGGATGACCTTGGAATTTGCAATGTCTGGCCAACCTCTAAGCACTCTACAACACCTGCTTCAGCTGCTTTCATGGCCATTAGAACAAATTGTTCTCATCCATCCATTCTGCCAACGGAAGTCTCCACATGCTTGGGGTAGACATCCCCCTAACTCAGAAATGGGTTTGAGGTCTGTTGGTTACCTGATCTCCTTTGTATTACTGGAGATCACACTGAGGAAGCCTTCCAGTGTTCTAGACTTGATGCCATCATCACAATATTATCCATAAAGTAGAGCATGTGGAGCAATTCACTGCTGACCAAGAATCCTTTTTCTATTTGGATTTTGGGAAGAATTGGTCTCCTCTAACAAATAACATTGCTATTACAGTCTCCTTAATTTAGAACTTGCTGCTGACCTTAGTGCATCATTAAGTTATTATGATTATCACATCCATCATGGAAACTTGTAGGATCTAAATGTATGAATGGGAGATACCTGATGTGATGGGAGCCTGGTAGGCCATTTTTGCCCTCCCAAGTCGAGTGGGTTTTTTTTTTTGTTTGTTTGTTATAAACAATCCTGGGTCACAATGGGGTTAGATATTATCCAAATCTTTCACTTTGTGATTGTGACGATGTGATTTGCTTTAGAAAATGACGTATGAAAGTCTTCCTGCTTTGTTCTCATATTACATCATCACAAAAAGTCCTCATTTGTCCTTACATCCTTTATATGTCCCTTTGTCCATTTCCTGTTTCATCCTGGTCTTCGGGCTGTGATTATCTTATGTTTGATTTGTATACATGTTGTATATACATACTAGTACTCCTGCTGATTCATTAAGTGTAGCTTCTTGAGGGAAGGTTTCATTATTTCACTTTTGTCTTTGTATTCTCAGTACTTAGCACAGTGCCTGGTACATAGTAAGTATTGAATAAATGCTGGTTGATTGAGAGATTGATTATAATTAGTAAAAAAAAAAAATGAAAAACACAAATGGCAATACAGATATGTTGATCTGTAAAAGTCATCCTCCAGTGAGTAGGGAGCCCGACACCTTCTAGGCAGCTCCGAGAATCTTTCTCCACCATAGTTTTTCATAGATTAAACCTAGAACTTGCAGGGTCATGTCAGGGCATGGGCATCCACAGAACAAGGCACCCCTGCTAATACAGAGTTAAGGACTAGAGAATCCAATGTGTGCAAAGTGACAGTGACGGAGCCAAGCACCAAAATGTAGCGTTAAAAGTAGGTCAGGAGTTTTGGAACTGGACACGTAAAGTAGCAGAGAACTGAGAAGGCAGAAAGATGATGCATTAGAGAGTCAGGCCCAAGGGTAATTCAAAGTCCAAGACAAATGATGGGTAGCCTATAGGAATTGAAGGGACAGAGCAGCAGCTAAAGGTCTCTTCTCAAAGCCTGTTCTTTGGGAACTTGTCTATGGTACCTGTGGTTTAGGAGCCAATCAATCTCAGGAAAGCTAGTCTGGACCCTGCAGGTGGGGGCAGGTGACTGGCAGCTCCCAGCTGAGGTGGGGAGAGTAACTGTGGGGGATCAGCAGCAGTGCCTGGTGATCAAACCCTGACAATTATTCTCATTTGCATTAAATTCTAAAACCTGATGCTTTCCAGGCAGCTTTCTTATACCCTTTGAGACAAATTGCAATCTTTTAAGGAGATCATATCCTCTTTCCATATGACCTAGCATTTAAAAACATATTTAGCTAGAGCAAATTATGGCCTTAAAACAGACACAAAATAATGCTACCCCACTTGGGAACCAGGCGTCCCTCAAATTTTCTCTAGATTTTAGTCTCATCCATTTTTTCTCACCAAGGAAGTCTTTAGTTCAATTAATCTCTGTTAACACTTAACATATCTCTGCCAAAGAGGCACTTTGTGATTAAGACAATTATTATTTGTCAGATAATTAAATCATGTTACTTTTCTTTAGTGTTAGTGGTAGAGTTTCTCAATTGACTCGGGTAATATAAGTAACCACTGTAATATTAATGTTAGGACAGTTATACATATATGGACCATTTATTTCCATAATTTCTACCCTCCCTTTTCACCTAAGAAACTTATTTAGGTGAGCATAATGTTGTGTTTTACCACCTTTTGTAACATTCATTAATCTTTGAAAGACTGACTCCTATTTGCTAAGGAATAGTTTCATAATTAATCAGTGACTTCCACCTGGGAAAAAAAGGAAGGAAAAAAGATCGATGTGACTCCAATCTAGCCGTTTCTTTAGCAGTCCCTTGACTTCTTAAAAAGTGTGGAGGATCATTTAAAGGGACGTTGTGAGATGGTGTAACTGCAGGGGTTGGTAAGGAAAAAAAGGGAGGTAACAGGTAAATGACTTTTAAAGGGTGTTTAAATGTAGGGCTTCATTTTCTTCCTTTCTTCTCCCTTCAGAGGGGTTTCAGGTTTGGGCCATAAGTAGATTTGGTCCAAGGGAAGGCTCAGAAATACGCCCCAGTTTACTGTTAGTCTCAGGCTACAGAATGGGGGAGGTACACTGAGAAATCCAATAGCTTTGAACTCTTAGCCTATCTTGAAGGAAAACAGATAAGGAGACAGAGGTGGATGTAAGGCAGCTGTCTGAGGGGAGAGGATTGAAGCCTGATTAGCTCTCCATATCCCCCTTTCCACCCCATTTGTGGCAAGCACAAGCCCCTTTCCCTTAACCCTTTGCTTCTTTGAGTAAAGGCTAAGTACATTCTATTTAGAGAAGTCTCTATGCAGTTGCTTTAAAAAGTTAGGAAAAAAAAGTAAGGTTAAGTGGAGAAGAAAGGAAGTGGAAGGGAGAGAGGAGAATATGGAAATATACATAAAGGCTAGGGCAGGGAGGCTGGGGAATATGTTAGTATAGCAAATACCCAATGTTAACGAATACCCGTATTTCTAATTTTCATTCCATGTAATTATTCCCTTGCACTTCATAAGAAGGTGGTACAGTGGATAGAGAGTTGGGCCTGGAATCAGGAAGACTCATCTTCCTGAGTTCAAATCTGGCCTCAGACACTTACTATCTGTGTGACCCTAGGAAAGTCACTTAATCCTTTTTGTCTCAGTTTCCTCATCTGTAAAATGAGCTGGAGAAGGAAATGGAAAACCACTCCAGTATCTTTACCAAGAAAACCCCAAATGGGGTCACGAAGGGCTAGATACTACTGAAAATTACTGAACAACAAAAAACTTTGGAATAATTTTAATGAATGTAATGAAATAAACATAATGAAATAAAAAAAATAATTAGAAAAACATCATGGGATAGTGGAAAGAACAGTCAACTGTGGAGTCAGAAGACTTAGGCTCCAGAGCAAACTCCATTTTCAGGTCTTTGGCTAATCAGATGTGTGACATTAGGCAAGTTGCTTAATCCCATCTCGAATTCTTAAAATGTATCTATTAAATTAGAGGCATTGGGTAAGGTGACCTCTAAGATTCTTACAAGCCTGGAAGAATAATATAGACAGAGTGAGGTTGGGGTAAGAGTAGATAGTTTTGGGGGGCATGCAAAAGTTTTATAGATGTTAAGTTTGAAGTGATGCTGAAAATGTCTGGCAGGCAGTTGGAAATTAAGATACATGCTGAGTTTAGGAAAGAGTTTAGAGTGGTAGGTATAGATTTGGGAGCCATCAGCATATAGGTGAGCAGGAAGTCATAAGAATAGAGGCAATCTCCCAGGGAGAGAGAGCCCAGAGAGAGCAGCTATGTCTAGAGGCAATGCAAAGCTCAAATCAGGAGATGTTGTGTTGTCCTGGGGATATGCACAGCCAGGGGCTTAGTTCTGATTGAAAAAACAAAAAACAAAACAAAACAAAACAAACAAACAAAAAAAAAACAGGCATTAGAGACTGGAGGCTTAAGTATCAGAAGCTAGGTCTTAAAAATAAGCCATCTACTTTCTGTGCCTCTAGTGGCAAGACAGCTTATGGAATAGACAACAGCCACAATAGCACTGGTAGAGAGACTGCAGAACGATAAGCTTGACAGAAGGCCAAGGGAAAGAGTTTTATGGTAAATTATGCCCTCAATCTCTGAAAAGAATCAGAAATCATATTTGAAAGAAATGTTAAAAAGTTAATTTATCCTCTTTTGAGTATAGGTTTGTTTCAAACCATATGTCAAAGCATTTTTATTTCGGTGTTATTTCTGTTCAGGGTATGTATTAATAACTAGTTATGTAAATTATAAAGTTATATTTTTCCAATAAGCATGCAATTTGCTTTGAAAAATAGTCCAAAGTTGGACCCTCTTTACCAGAGGAGAAACTGATGTTCATAAAGATGCAAAGTACCATCTAGTGGGGACTCAAGCAAACAGCACAGAAGGAAGACAGAGGGATGTGTGTGTCTTGGGGATATAACTCACATACAGTGACAGATAACATGGCATAACAGTGAAAAGGATTTCAATCTTAGGTCAAAACAAATGAATAAGCAGGACCATTAGCAAAATGTACTGACTTAAAAAGTGACATATTTCATGCTAAGACTTGATTGTACAGGATTTTTTTTTCTTTCTAAGCTTTTGCAAAAGCTTTTAGAAAACACAGTTTTGTAGTTTGTAGGATATAGCTCTAATTGGTAAGGTTGTTTTCAACTGTCAAACAGTCATGATATAATGCATTTCTTATACAATATTATAATGAAAAGAAAACAATGAACCATATTAAAAATCTGGTTACAATTGGAAAGAGTCCACTATCTCAAGTAAAGTTGCAAGGCAACAAGTAATTGACTTCAAACATGGAAATTGGAAAAAAAAAAAGAGTTGAAAATTTTAGTGCCCCATTTCCTTAGTGGGAATGAGTAGAATCATTGTGTTTCAGAACTGGGAGGAAACCTAAAGGGCTTCTAGTCCAAACACCTCATTTTATAGGTAGAGAAACCAATCCCCAGAGAGAGTAAGTTATACGCCTGAGTCAACACAATTCTAAATTGTAGGGTCCCAGATTAGAACCCACGTCTCTTGATTAACTGGTAGTGACTTCTCTGTTATAGTATTTGTATAGTGTTTAGCACAGTAACTGGCATAGAGTAGGTGTTTAATAAATGCTTGTTCCCTTCTTCTCTCTCCATTTTGTGATTGTGAATCTTTAATTTTCTGTTAAGAAAACAAGAATTTACTAAAAGCAAATAAGAATAAGAAGACTGCATGAAAGCAGTTGAAAAAAAAACCTTAGGTAAGTAACGTCTTCATATACTATTGAACAAATTTAAAATATATTTTCATTGTGATTCAACTGATTTTTGCTTTGTATGAAAATTGTTACCTTAATTTAAAGCACTTAAAATATTACTCCACAATTTCTGATGTCCATATGAGATAAATAATGAGAAATACTTG
The DNA here is from genome assembly GCF_900497805.2 of Vombatus ursinus. Classification (NCBI taxonomy): domain Eukaryota; kingdom Metazoa; phylum Chordata; class Mammalia; order Diprotodontia; family Vombatidae; genus Vombatus; species Vombatus ursinus. Next base: position 4,784,005 of record NW_020948983.1, read on the forward strand.
GACTATTCTCCTGATGAGGCAATTGAGGATAAGAGATGCCAAGATGCCAAGCCAAGGTATCCTGTAATGAGCGCTAAGACTAGGAGTCAGGAGACACAGGATTCTAGTTGCAACTTCACCATTGACCATGTGACCCTGGGCAAGTTGTATTAATGTTCATCACACCCCAGTATGACATCATAGTGGAGAAAGTTCAGAGAAATGAGAGTTAAGATGTCATAGCCTCAGACCCTAAAAGCAAATTTGACGCAAGAGAGGTTTTCTATTACAAACTTCTAAGGCCATAAGCAAACAATTCCAATGAAAAAGAAAAAAGGGGCAAGCTAAGAAGACTAATGTGGCTCTATGGGAAGTATTCCATTAACTCAGATTTTTAAATAGATATGTATAAAAGATGTAAACTATGACAAGGGAGTGACAGAGTCTTGTAAGAATAATTTTTAAGAGGGATAAATACTCATAATGAAGTAAGGCTTGTAAGGAGTCCAAAGGATGACAAGAAGGGGTATTTTTTTTTAATTAAACCTAACACAGACAAGGAGAAGAAATGGACAGACTGAATGATTGGATTGAATGTGGGACTATAATGATAGATGACAATGTGGAACTACTCAAGTCTGATTCATATCTGTATTCCACTAATGATTTTTAGGCTGGGAAGTAAAAAAAATAAAAATGAGTAAGGGGATTGAAATCCAAGATAAGTAATGAGATAGTAAAACAGCACCTAAATTCTATAAATGAGTTTAAGTCACCTGATCTGTATTAATTATAACCTAGGGTATTAAAAGAACTTGCATATGTGATTGTTAAATAATGATTGGTAATTTCTGAGGAATCATGGAGAATGAAAGAGTTGCATGCATCTGCAAAAATACCGGCCTTTCAAAAAGGGAATAAGATAGCATCTTTAAAGTATAGAGTATTGAGCATGATTTTGCTTCATGGAAAAATTCTAGAACATTACTAAACAGTCTGTGAGCACTTAGAAGAGGAAGCAATGATTACTAAAAGCCAGTATGCGTTCATTAGGAACAAGTCACGCCAGATTAACTTTATTTCCTTTTTGAACACATTTACTGGACAAGTACTATATAGATCAAGAGAATTCTCTTGGCCATACTAAACCAGGATTTCATCAAGGAGTTTGAAAAAAGTCTCTTCTGATCTCCTCATGGACAGAGGAGATGTAGATTAGATATAAATATAGTTAAGTATATTCAGACGTGGCTGAATGACTGAACTCAAAGAGTATTGATGAATATGTGGGTTGACAGATACTGCCTATGGGTCTCTGTACCACTGCCTGCTTTTGTGTGTGTGTGTGTGTGTGTGTGTGTGTTTAATAGCCTGAGAGCTAAAAATTTTTTTTACATTTAAAACACTAATTATCATCATCATCATTATACATTAAAACACTGGTTTTTACATTTCAAAATTAAAATTTTATTTTAAAATATGTTAAAATAATACTTGAAAATTTAAAAGCTACTCGACTTGTGGGCCATACTAAAACAGGCAATGGTCCAGATTTGGTCTGCAGGATTTAGTAGTTACATAAAATATTATTTACAATATCTTAGGTATCATTTTAAAATATAAAAAAAATTCTTAGTTCATGGGCTGTGCAAAAACAGACATTGGGTTAGATTTGGCCTGTAGGCCTCAGTTTGCTAACCCCAATATGAATGCATCAATGTTAACCTGAAATAATAATAATGATAATTAATAATAAATAGGTAGCATTAATGGTGTTTTAAAGTTTGCAAAGCATTTTTACAGTTGTTACCTCATTTGAAAAGAGCGGCATTTTTTGTGAAATTCTGGTTACTTTTGTACTCTGTTCTATTTCTTTCAATGACTGGTATGAAGACATAGACCATACCCTTATCACATGTTTGAATGACACAATTCTGGAAGGGATAATTTCTAGTGGATGGTAATGGAACAGAACTTGGATGATGCAACAGATCTGAGAGGCTGGAACTTCAGAATCTGAGAGTTGGGAGGGAGCTTAGAAGCCATCGAATTCAATCCCTGTTTGAATAATATTGCCTCTACCACATACTCAACAATCTAGCCTTTGCCTGAAGATACAAGGCAAGGATCTTCTCGCCTCATAGGCAGACCTTCCTACTTCTGTAACTCAGGGTGCTCTTAACCATTTTTGTGTGTCATGGACACTAGCCTGGCAGTCTGGTGAATCCAACTAACCCCTTCTCAAAATGTTTTTAAATACTTGAAGGAAAATGCTAGTGAGAAGTTAGTAAGAATAGATTTTTTTCCCTCATTCAAGTTCATGAACCCCCTAAAATCCACCCACAAACCTCCGGGGATCTCTGGCCCCCAGGTAAAGTACCTGCTCTAATTATTGTAAGGTTTTTCCTCAAATGTTACATAGACTTGACTCACTTCACCTTTTGGCCCAATATTGTTCCTAATATTTGCCGCCTGGGCCTAGCACGAAAAAAGTACAATTCCTTTCCTACATGAAAAACAGATAAATTTTTTTTTCTTCCATGGGTTAAAACACCCTCCAATTCCTTAAACTAATCATCATATGGCAGAATCCTCAGGTCCTTTTCTCTCTCTCTCTCTCTCTCTCTCTCTCTCTCTCTCTCTCTCTCTCTTTTTGGCTAGGCAATGGGGTTAAGTGACTTGCCCAGGGTCACACAGCTAGTAGGTGTTATGTGTCAGAGCTGGATTTGAACTCAGGTCCTCCTGAATCCAGGGCCAGTGCTCTATCCATTAGGCCACCTAGCTGCCCCAAAATTCACAACTGCGCCCAACATGTGGCTCAAACCCAGGACCCTGAGATTAAGAGTCTTATGCTCTACTGAATGAGCTAGACAGGTGACCTATTTACTCTTCAGGTTATAAGTAACATTCCTAAAATGTGGTTCCCATAAATGAATGAGATTTTCAAGATGTGGTCTGACAAGAGCAGAATACAGTTGGGACGATCACCTCCCTAGTCCTGGACGCCAGGCTTCTCAATGCAGCCCAGGAGACCATTTTTTTTTTTTTCTGACATGACTTTTGACTCACACTAAGCTTGCTGTCTATTAAATCCTCCAATCTTTCTAAGACAAATATCTATATAATCATGCCTATTGCAGTTAGATGGCCCAGTGGATAGAGCGCTGGACCTAGAGTCAGGAAGACCTAAGTTCAAATCTGGCCTCAGACACTTACTAGCTGTGTAACTTTGGGCAAGTCATCTTAACCCTGTTTGCCTCAGTTTCCTTATCTGTAAAATGGTGGTAGTAAGAATTTCTACCTCTCAGAGTTGTGGTGAGGATAAAATGAGATCATATTTGTAAAGCTCTTTGCAAACCTTAAAGCCCTATATAGATGATAATTATTATTCCCCTGTACTTGTGAAGTTTTTTTTAACCTAAACATACTGTTTTATATTTATCCCTATTAAATTTCATCTTTTTAAATTTAGATTAATATTCTAGCCCAGGGGTCAGCAAACTACAGCCAGTGGACTAAATTCAGCCTGCCACCTGTTTTTGTATAGGCCTCAAGTTAAAAACGGTTTTTATATTTCTAAATAAAGTTGTTTTTTATGGGCCATAATAGTAAACAAAAATAGTTTCCTGACTCCTGTTCTAAGCCAATAAATTTATTTTTATTATTTTTTTTTGCCAATCAATTTAAAAAAAATCCTTAATATCATCCATTGTGCCACTTGACAATTTGAGTAGTATGCTAGCTATACCTTTATCCGAACAACTCTTAATAAAAATCATTAAACAGCAAAGGGACAGGCACAAATTCCTGAGATATCCTAAGAGAAACTTCCTTCCAGGTTGTCACCAAACCATTGAAGACTATGGTATGTTTCTGGCCAGTCAACTGTTTCTTTATCTATCTAACTGTGCTATTGGTCAATCTACAATAATAACACTGAATAATGATGAATTTGCATTTAACATTAAGTTTCATAGATTTAAATATAAAATGCTGCTCTTAGATTAAATAATCAAACCAACCAAATAATTATTTGAGTATAGGGTGAGGGAGGGAGTAGACATGGCTAGACCACAGTGAATAACATGTAGAGTTTTTAGTGAATTGAAAACTTTATTTCAGTGTGACATGACAGTCATCTACACACACATACATACATGTATACACACACACACACACACATATACAAACATTATATAAGACCCTAAGTTAAGTGTCCAGATCTCTACTAAAATCCTCTTTACTACTTCATTATAGTGCTAAAGGCGACCCTGGGTTTTCAAAGGCTTTGCTGATAGAACACAAGTGGATTTTATCAAGCTGGAATATCTTTTAATGTAGGCCTTGCAGAAGAATATATGCCCACTGTCCCAGAATCAGGCTAGCTAAATCTAAAGTTTTATTACCAGATGCTGTAGTGTGATGAATTCTTCAGTCACAGAAACTGTTAAAGACCATCTATTGAGCCATAGAAGAATTTCAATTTGAGTTGGTGCAAGTAAAACTACAGAGCTGCAGTCTTGAATACTGAAGCATAATTGGGAAGATCATAACTGGAGTATTACATTCAGTTCTGATGCCACATTTTAGGAGGGACAGAACCAGCAATGCACATGCAGAGGGTGATGGCACTTAGGATAATGCTAGAAGAGGAACTAAGGGTGTCTAGCTTGGAAAAGCAAAGCAAAGGAGGCCGGAGTAGCTGTCTTTGAATCTCTAAAGTGTAGCCATAGAGAAGATGAATTAGGCTTATTCTGCTTGGCACCAGAAGATAGAACTATGATCTGTGAGTAGATGTTACAGAAAAATAGATTTTTGGCTTGATATCAGTAAGGAAAAGCTTTCTGAAATATCTGAGATGCCTCAATAATCAACTCCTTGCTAAGGATGTAACAGACAAGACTCACGTTTCCGGCAAAGGTAGGATAAGGTGACCTCAGAGCTCTCCTCCTACTCTGAGCTTTTATGATCCTCTGAAGTCCTTACCTCTCTGAGCCTCTGTCTCCTCATCTACAAAATGAGAGAGATTGAGATGAAGATCTTCTAGGTTCTTTCGAGCTCTAGTATACTGTAAACAGACTTCATGAATTCATTATCTTGCTGAGTTAGGACTTCAAATGAGGTGCCACTAAGACTTACCATCAACCTGGAGATGTTTAGAAAGTACAGCAATTATGGGATTTTAATATTTTATCAATTTTGGAGGCTGATAATGTGATTTGAAGGAACTTATTATTACTCTTTTAAGTATATGCAATGTTCCCTGTAATTGTCTTCCTATCAACCATATAGATACTCTTCACTATTTAACTGGACTAGATGGAGGTGATCCATGGCAGATAACAGAGCACCTTGGCAGCTAGCTCAGAAAGTGATCACCAACTACCTTTCAAAATTGAGATATAATTTAGAAAGGGAACTTTAATGACTGTAATTTAAGTTTTCCCTAAGATTGCCAAAATCTAAAAAGTTAATAATGAAATGCTGAGAAATTAGGGGAAAAAAAGTAGACAGCTACTCCCATACTGTGTATCTATGAGAGTGAGATACAAGCATTGTAAATATAGCTACCTATCCACTAAAACCTTTCATTGAAAATGAAATATCCATTACAGCAAAATAATAGACAAGTCATGAAGAAGCTCAGTCTTATTTCTTTTAATTCTATTTTCCATAATGCCTTTCTATGGTGCTGCAACAGCTGCACACAGTCTGTGTTATTCTTTCTTGCTAAGCTTAGCATTTTTTGAAGCATTCCGTCCTTTTCAGCATCTGTTGGAACTTTTTGTTAAAACTTTCTCTTCTTCCACTCTACTTGCATAGTTTAGTCAACTACTTTCTTTCAGTATTGATCAGAAAATGTCCTTGGTTGCATTACCTTCATGATTAGACCCATTACCACAATCATTTAAGCTATCTGGTCTTTTCTCTAACTTAAAAATAATGATGCTTCCTTTTGTTTCTGGTTCCACATGTCACCTCTTGTGTGAGAAAGGGCTCCAACACTTTATCTGTGCCAATGTTTGACAACTGTATTAAGTCTGATGTCATCCCTTGCCTATGCCAACACGTGGAGAATATTTTCAAACACTGTGGGCATTCTGTGGACAAAGCAGCTCTCCTCATTTTGTTCACTTAGCTTCATGTGCAGCAGTTTGGTCCAGCTGTTAAAATGTTGTCAAAATTCCTTTGCCCACAGGCAAAGAGAAACGTACACCACATTGTGCAATGTGCTGTTTGTAATGCTGTCATTGTTCTGGATAAATACCCAGGACCAATACACTAGCCGTGACCTCAGAGGGCTTCATATTGATGGAATAAAATATGTGAAAAACAATCTTTGAAACAACTCTGTGTCTGCTGGTATTATTTACCAAACTGATAGAAGCATGCTTAGGCAACACATTTATTGTAGTCAGTTATTCATCAGCAATTTAAGCTGTGAGATATCCTAACACATGCCAACACAATGACTTGTTCTCTATTACTAAAATTTCAGAAACAGTTCTCAGAGGTCATGTCCTTATACTTTTAAGTAGCTATAATAAGGGGAGATTGAGCAAAAACACCCAGGCTTTCTGCCACTCCAGTTTAGGTATTTACATACTCTAATTTATCTGTGATCTGTTCAAAGTGGAATTCCTTATAACAATGCAGATTTCAACCCATTTATGCTTGCTTATTTGGTGCTGCTTTTGTCCGGGGACAATCCATGAAACAAAGTCATCTATGTAGCCTGAAGAAATTGATAGATTAGGGCTATATCCCAAAGAGATCATACAAATGGGAAAAGGACCCACATGTACAAAAATATTTATAGCAGCTGTTTTTGTGGTGGCAAAGAACTGGAAATTGAGGGAATGCCCATCAATTGGGGAATAGTTGAACAAGTTGTGATATATGAATGTAATGGAATACTATTATGCTATAAGAAATGATGAGCAAGCAGATTTCAGAAAAACCTGGAAAGACTTGTATGGACTGATGCTGAGTGAAGTGAGCAGAACCAGGAGAACGTTGTACACAGTAACAGCCACATTGTGCAATGACTAACATTGATAGATTTAGCCTTTCTCAGCAATGCAAGGATCTAAGACAACTCCAAAGGTCTCATGATGGAAAAATGCTATCCACATCCAAAGAAAGAACTATGGAGTTTGAATGCAGATCAAGCATATTATTTGCTAATTTTTTTCTGTTTTGTTTTGTTTCCTCTTTCTGATGGTTCCTCCTATTGGTTCTAATTCTTCCTTACAACATCACTAATGTGAAAATATATTTAATAGGAATGTACATGTATAGCCTATATCAGATTACACGACATCTTGGGGAGGGAGGGTGGGAGAGAGGAAGGAGGAGAAAAATTTAAAACTCAAAAGTTTATGGAAGTGATTGTTAATAAATGAACATAAATTAATAAAAAAGAAAAAAAAAACCTTTGAGATAAAAATAGAAAAAAAAAGAAATTGATACATTGAGATGATCATTCCAGAAGTCTAAGACCAAATTCCCTGCACTGGGTTCTTATCTCTTAGTACACTGAATTTGAACAGAGTCATAGCTAACTCATATTGTGATTGTCGGAATAGCACAGTGGCTACAACTGGCCTGTGAGACAGACAAACCTGGGTCCAAGTCCTACTCTGACCCCCAAAGAGTCAGTGACCCTGGATGAGTCATTAAACCTCTAAATGCTCAAGGTAACTCTTAAGACTAAGTTGCAGAGAAGGTGTCAGTCTGCATTGGTAGAGAGAATTTCCTTACCAAAGAGCTGCCCTCTGCTGATAAGACACTGGTCTAATCCCTACCCTACTCTTCTCCATGTCATAACTAGCTTCATAGTGCAACAGCAGTCATAATGATGAAGGCCCTTGAAATTTAGCATGGAATGTTTTTATACAACTAAATTGAAATAACTCATTTGATTAATTCCTTAAGTGTCTGAATAATCCAGGGAATAAAAGCTACTGCAATTTCATGGTTATTGGAAGAAGTCTAGAGAAAACTGGTCTAAAAAATACACAAAATAGAGATACAGGGATATTGCAAGATTTCTGTGGGGTTATTGTTTTTGTTTTTGTTTTTTTTTTGGTCCAAAAAACTAGCTCCCCCAAAGTTCTTCTCCTTTAACTAAGATGTATTTCACGTAAGATTAACCAAATGATTTTGAAATTGTATTCTCTTTTTACATCACATATATTTCCCAATAGACCCCTCTTGTGCCCTACTAGAGAGTAACTACCTTATAATACATTTTTAGAAAGATTTAGAAATAGTTCAGCAAACTTCACTAACACATCAACCAAGTCTGAAGCTATATGTAGTGTTCTATCCCCACTATTGCCCATCTTCTAAGAGAAGGGAGGGAGGCATATTCTTGTATATATTTTGGGGGACCAAGCTTGGTCATTATAATTTTAGAGTTGTCAGCTTTGATTGTTCTGTTGTTCTTTCCATTTAAATGGTTGTAATTGGGGCAGCTAGGTGGCTCAGTGGATAGAGCGCCGGCCCTGAAGTCAGGAGGACCTGAGTTCAAATCCAGCCTCAGACCAATCACTTAACACTCACTAGCTGTGTGACCCTGGGCAAGTCACTTAACCCCAATTGCCTAAAAAAAAATAATAATAAATTGTTGTAATCACTGTGCATATTGTTTTGCTGATTCTCTTAACTTTATTTCACCTCCATCCATGTGAGTCTTCTTCTGCTTCTCTGTATCCATCATATTACATCATCTTACAGTGTGATAATATACCATTGCATTTGTGTATTACAAGGTAGTTAGTCATTTTCTAGTCAATGGGAATCTATTTTGAAGCAAGAATAGGTGGTACTCTAAATATTTTGGTGTTCATGGTACTTTTATTTATTCATTGACTTTTGGGAGGTACATGCCTTATAGTGGAATCTCTAGGGTACAGGTTATGGATGTTTTAGTCAGTTTCTAAGAATATTTCAGAATGGTTCAACTAATTCATAGCTTCACCAGTGGCATATTAGTATGCCCTTCATTTCATAACCCCTTCAATATTGACTATTCCCATTTCTTAAAATTATTTTTGCCAATTTGCTGGCTGTGGGGTAAAACCTCAGCCTTGTTTTCATTTGCATTTTATTATTATTTGTGATTTGTGCATGCTTATGTTTTTGGATGGTATTAGGAAAAGACTTTTGGGTTTTTATATTTGTATTACAAAGTTATAATATACCTTGGATATAAGTCCCTTATAAAATATTTGATGCAAAGATTTTCCCAGTCAACTGCTTTCCTTCTTAGTCTAGTTGTATCAGCTTTGTTCATACAAAATCTTTTCACCTTCATGTAATCAAAATTATCTGTTTTACCTTTGTGATCACATCTCTCATTTGCTCTAACCAAATGATTTCATAGCAGTATTACTGAATAAGAGAAGATGTTATCAAATGCTTAATCAGTAAGAGAAAGAACTTCAAATTCCTTATTCATATGTAAATAATTCCTATTTTTAAATAAAATGATATTCACTGAGTTTTAGAAATATGTCTTAAAGTTACAACATCTACATACCATTTTTGAATGTAAAATTTAGATATCTTAAATTTTTCTGATTTTCTATTTATTTATTTGTTTATTTAATTTTTGTTTAAACCAAAAAATTTCATTATTTTCTGGAACTCCCTAGAAGGAAATATCAGATAGTCAAATGTGCTGCAAATGATAGTCTTATGAAGTTGCTGGGGTACCCAGAGCTATCATATGTCAAAATTCTAGACTTGAATTCAGAGCTTCCTGACTTTGTGGATTTCTAGTGACTACACCTCTCTGCCTTGATTTATAATCTCCTAGATAATTAGGATAAACTTCATTATTTGCTGGTTAATTATCAGGCCCCATAATATACTAAAGAGAAAGTTGAGTTATAAAAGAGTCAAAATAAAAAAAATGTTAATAATAGGGAAACAAGAAAGTTAGCTGTCAGTTCAAACCCAAGCAGTTCTCAAGCTCTATGAATAAATAAATACGAATCTGAGAGAGTTTTTGCTGTAGTTGAGTTGACTTCAGGAGAAGCTTAATAAGTTGTGCTTTCTGCAGTTAAGCCTTCACAGACCCAAATGGATACTTACTCTATTATTCTTCTGCGGCTCAATACTTCTGGTACTCATTCAGAGAAACTTGAACTAATGAGTAAATGACTTGGCAGCTTGTCAAAAAATCCTTGAATCTAATAAATCCTGGACTTTAGATTGGGCTAAAGAAAATTTGTTTCTAAACAAGCACTTACAAGTACTAGGAAGCAATGTAAAGAAGACCAATTTACATAGATTCATTGAGCAAAGTGGAGCAGAAAATTATGTATGTGATATTATAAAAGTAAAGTTCTAGCTTGAAATTTTTGAATAGTTTCATATAAATGTGAAAATACGTTTTTGCTGCAACTTTCTTTTACAAGTTTTTTCTTTTCCTGCAATGATGCTTTTCAGTCTTTGTACCATGTATTAAAAATGAAACATTGATTAAAATAATCAAAACCACATGGATTATAAGTTTATACTTTAGAAAATAGTCTTTGTTTCAAACTTAGATTATGATCTACGTTAGCCTGAAAAAGTATAGAATTTTTATAAGTATTCTACTCTAGAGGCAACATAGATTTTTAAGGTGAAATGCTAATATATCAGGAGTCGTTCTTACTTACATATGTGAGTATTCCAGCTCCAACAATTAGAATCATCCCAAAGTAGAGTGGGTTATCTCTGGATATAACAAGTGCCTCTTTATTGGTGATCCTTGAAAAAAGATTGGATGACCACTTGTTGAGTACATTATGTGTTTGTGTGTGTGTGTGTGCACGCACACACACATGCACATTATTCTGGTATTAGTATGAAATTAGGAAATTCTGTGATTCTTGTGGCAAAAATGAAAGGTATATTAGGAAACATGATTTTTAAGGTTTCCCTCTAAAGAGAGGCAACATGATAAAATTAAATGAGCTCTTCACTTATAATTGGAGGAACTAAGTGGGTTTAACATCCCATTTCTGCCATTTCATACTTCACCTTTCTGAGGCTCAGTCTACTCATCTGTAAAATAGAATCATTGGTCCTAATGATCTCTAAGTTCTAAATCTATGATTTATAGGGCACACAAACATCAAAGATTCAAGTATTAAAACTCCCAATCAGTTTAGCAGGCATGTTAGCTTTTTAAATCTTACTTCTTACTCTACTGTGTCATATAAGCAATTTCACGGCCTTTCTAATTAATTGGATTTTCAGCAGAAATACTTGAGAAGAGAATAGTCTTGCATCAAAAAGTCAACATAACACCCTGCATTCCTTGTTCCTCAAATTGAAGCAGAGGATGAATATTAATGATTCACTCTGGGGCTAGCATCTATCATCTCATACACAACATGACATTTCCCATCATTTTGCCTTTGTAGTAGCAGTCTCTCATTGTGTCTAGAATGCATTGCTTCACCTCTGCCTTTTAGAAACATCTGTTTACTTTATACCAAGGTCAAGAATCACCTTCTCCATAAAGCTTTTCCTGATACCCCCAGGGCTAATGCTACCTCCCTCCATGACAAAATATGGTATTTATTTTGTGTATATTTTGGGTAGACGTGTCTCCCCTGATAGAAGGACAGCTCCTTGAGGGTAAGCACTGTTTCACTTTTGTTTTTGTATCACTAGTACTTAGCATAGTCGCAGGCAAAAATTGATGCTTAATTAATGCTTGTTCATTTATTAATTGATCATTAATTAAAACCCATTTGCATTTACATTATTTCTAATGGAAACTTCAAAAAGTTTCCAGACAGAGAAGAGAGAAATACTAAAAATAAATATGAAAAATGGAGTATGTACATTTTACCTCCTGTCTGATCTGGACTAAATATCCAAGGAATTGATTTTCTTACAAGCTGTCAAGCTACTTGTTAGACTGGTGAATGAAGTCTCTCCTAAATGAAGCATTAATGTTTCTGTCCAATATTACAGCAGTAAAATAGAAGCAAGGATTAGAAAAATAGCTGCTATTCTATAAGAAGTATCTAACTTATGGGTCAGAGTGCTTCATTTTTCTTGTTCTATTACTCATGCATTGTGTATTGACGCTTACTACCTACTGCTCTGGTTTAGTCATCTAGTATGGCAAATAGAGATGATGAAAACACAAAGGATTTGTCACTAGTCACAGAGATTTTACTATTAGATAAAAAATTAAATAATCATTTCTAGTTCCTTTTCATAAACAAGGAATCAGTTTGTCCCTTTGAACTTATGGTAAAACCATTTTCAAATATTTGCACTGGAAATTTCAATTGTTCAGAAGATAACATGGTAAGGATCAAAATCTGAATACCTAACATGGCTTCCAAAAGGCTTCCAGAAATGTCCGAGGGCTCCAAGTACTTGCAGCCTCTACATTCATTTGCCCAGTCTATCTGCTATCCTGTCTGTCTATTCACACACACAGTCCTTCGTTCCCACCCCCACCTATTTTGCATGCTGGCAAACGTTCAAGACATACCAGCAAATTTGACAAAGATTGCACAATCACTGGTGCACTTTATGTTCCAACCTTGAGGGTAAAACTGAGCATGAAGCAAGTTAGCATGTATATTTCACCAAGTTCAGACCTTCATTTTTTTTTCCCACTAACCTTGTTACAAAATACGTCTCTTGTCTTTTTTTCCACCATCAGTTCAAGTTTCCAAATATGTTGATGTGCTATGAGTTTGAACCATATCGTTGAGTTATTATTCTTTTTATTGCACAGTTAACTACTCAGTGATTTTTTTTTCTTATCTTCCTTGGCTCCTAAAAGCATACAGTGGGATAATAGATTTAGACTTGGAATTGGGACACCAGAGACCTATGTAGTCCCACCACTTCATTTTACAGATGAAGAAATTGAAGTCCATAGAAGTTAAAAGACTTGCCCAAGGTCACACAAGTTGAAGTGGCAGAGTCAGTATTTGAACTCAGGTTTTCTGACTCTAGATCCAGAGCTCTTTTGTCCCACACTCTTCTTGTGAGTTAATACAATTTTGAAATTTCCAAAACGACCAGTCCCTTCTCTGCAACATTTTTGGTCTAATTTCCATCAGAAAGCTGGAAAACATATTTTTTTTAAGATTAATAGGGATGTACACAGACACACAGACACACACACACACAGACACACACACACACACACACACACACACACACACACTCTAAACTATTATGGCCAGCTCAATTTCCTATTGCTCTGCTACCCTTGTATGGAACCACAGACACAAAGAAATGGCAGCATAATGCAGGCCCCCCAAAACCAAACTGCAGATTTTGAAAAAAACTGACACTAGCAGATCATGTTGTGTGACCACAGAAACAAAGCATTTGAGTTACTAGGCAGGTATTGCTGAACATGGAGGTGTTCAACTCTTCATTTGCTGACAGTCAATGATCTTCAGGATGTTTCTTATTTTCCAGTGATATTTCAGAACAGTATAAGAAATGTCTCTTTATGCTTTGGGCCCTAATTGTTTTGGATGGTCCCCAATATACTAGTATTTGGAACCCGATATACTATATTTGGATATACTAGTGTTTGTTCCGAACATAATTTGCCCAACTCTGCGTGTCTACGTGGATCTCTGCCATCAATGCAAGGCATTGACTCCCTTTTCTATTTCTTCCTTTCCCTAGGTTTCTCAGAAAAAAATAAGGCAAGAAAATTTCTAGAAGCCCAAATGCGCACTATTCAAGAGACATGATCCTTCCTGAAACAGTTGTGTCTAGACAGTGTTACTGCAGACTCATCTTTGTTTTATTCTTTCTACTTCATTTAGTTGGCACAAACAAGTTTTAGTTTCCTCAAGTGTCTGTTGTAAAAGAAAACAAAAGACAGTTTGTCCAAAGGAGACAAAGTAGCTGGAAGATTACCCACTAACATTTGTCTGAAAAGGAATTTATATTTTGGGGTCTGTTTAGCAAGACTTTCTGGTCACACTGGATATGATGCAGAAAAATACGGTAAAAACAAAAGAATTCAGATTATGCAATATCCTATGCATACTCAGCAACTCATTGGGCATTTGGGTCCATGGTGGTGGCACAGACTATAGGGGCTCAATTATGGGCTTTAAATCTCAAATCAGATGATGCAACTATGATTTTTTTAATTCCACAAATTATAAATTCAGAAAGAGGCTCCTTCTGATCAGTCTGAGTTCACGAACTTTTCAGTTGATTGATTGAAGGTGAAATGCAATCAGCTCCAAATGACTGGGCTACAAGCTGGGAGCACCCCCCCTCCCCAAGCTCATCATTGCTGCCGTATTGCCATACTACAGATATGATTATTATTATACCACTGACTCAATGAAAGAATTTTCAATGTACTGATGTGTAGGATGGTACACCTTCACTTGTCCCCCAGTCTTGCCAAATATATCAAGAAGAATTCTGAATAAGGGAGATGTTAAACATCCACCTACACAGAAGATATGCCTCTTTTGTTTTGTGCCAGTGTTACCTCTGAACAGGTGAGGAAGAACTCACCTCTGTGCTTTGGCTTAGCCTCCTCATGGCTGAGGTTCCTTCAGGTTCTAAAAGTAATGGCTGTTTAGTAACAGTTATTAGGCTTATGATATAAGAACAATGTGAATCATTTAAATTAAGAGAAACAAAGCATACAATCTACAGTATGCCAGACTGTTAAGGTATTTGAAATATAGAAGGGAACTGTGGAACATACCAACATAGAGATGCCCATTCCTGGTAAAGAATGTTGCCCTGGGTCCCTTACTTCACCACAATTTCTTGTCAATAGTCAAGTCTTCCATTTTGATTTTACTGAGTTCTGCTAAGTAGTGATGATTATCATGGAAAGAAGTAACTAATTGATTCTTTAAAAGCAAATTTAGGTCTGTCTTCTTTTCTATGGTAATTTGACAATGATTTTGAATTTCTGTCAACAATATGATCTGAAAAATCCTTTTGGTTATGAAATATATTTTCAAAATATCAGAAAAATTGAAGACCTGACTCGATTGCCTATTGGTGACTGATTCATAGTCATATTTGTCCAAATATGCTCAATGTAATCGTGTGTTAAACTGGATAAAACATTATTAACCATCTCACTAATTATGCTTTCATGCCTGACTCCTAAATTGAAGCATCTGAGTGTCTTGTAGTCTGAACTTCAGAGCATTCAGGTACTTGATCAGATACTGATGTGCTGTTCAGTGAGGGAGATGTATGTTGACCTAATTTATTCTTCTTCTTACAGTGTATCATTTTCTCCTATTTTCCAGAAAGCAAACCATCACTGCATCTTCCTATCATTATATTTATGAAAATGAAATTCACAGTTATGGGTCAAATGAAGAAATTAATAACTGGTATTTCAAAAGATTCTCCTTTGCAGAGAGCATTGGTTGTCAAAAGAATATTTTGGTATGTATGTGCTGCTCTGGGAATGTCTCAGTAAAGTTAATTAAGAGAGGGAGCGAGAGCAGAATACTCTTGAAACACAGTAAAATGTGCACTGTAGTTCTGGTTACCATAAATAGACAAAGCAAATTTTAGTCAATGTCTCCTACCCTAATTTGTCTTGTAGAGCTATTTTTTAAACTACACATTGTACGGTCTGTTTCTGTCTATTATTGCTTATTTACATAAATGGATGCCATCTTTGTGGTATTCACTTTTAGGAAATGTGGCTGGAAATCTTGATAAATTTTGAAATTGTTATTAAATACTATAACTTGATGTAAAAACAAACGTTTTCACAAGTCATAGTAACTCCCCTCTTCCCTCTACTCAAAGTATAGTAAAGCCATAGTATTTCAGACTTTTAGTTTTGTGGGATTAACATATAACTTTAATAAAGGAAAAATAGCATTTCAACTACATTTATCCTTTCCTTGTTCCTTCATAGAAAGACAACTTCCAAAACTGATACATATAGTTCCTTCAATGAAAAAAGTAAGCTTAATACCTTGATCCTTGATCCATGTATCTGGGCATGAGAAGAAGAGATGAAAACTAATCTACTTTCAAGTTTCTCTCTCTCTCTCTCTTTCTATCCCTCCCCCTCTCTCTTTCTTTTGTTCTTTCTTTCCCTTCCTCCCTTCTTCCTTTCTTCCCTCTTTCCTTCCTTCCTTCCTTCTTCCCTTCCTTCCTTTCTCCCTCCCTCTCTCCTTTCCTCCCTCCCTCCTTTCCTTCCTTCATTCCTTTCTCTATTTTTCTTTCTCATAGTGAATGCGAAAATAATCTAAAAATGTCCCACTTCTTTACCAGCAATGAATCAATGTCTAATTTCTAGTCTATTGACAAGACTATGTGTGAGGAATAGGTGCCATGGGGATAACTAGGAATCAACTATCTCCTAAGGTCAGTAGATTTGAAACTGAAATGAACATTAGAAATGATTTTGTCAAATCTCCACATTTTAAAGATGAGGAAACTGAGGCCCAGAAAGGTCAAATGACTTACCAAAGGGGATAAAGGTAGTAAATAACAGCTCAGGTGCTCTAAGACCAAATCTAGCCCATTTTTCACTACTATTGCTTCCTTGAGTTCAACTTGGTGAGCTAAACTCAAGAAGGCAAAAAAAGGGAACATGTTATTGAAGCATATGAAATAATGTAAAACCTGTCTATTAAACTAAGCTCAGAAAGGAGATGTCTCCTTCGGAAAAAAAAAAGGCATCGATAAGACCATGAACTAAAAGCCCAGGTTGTGAATGGCAGCTACAGCAGCAAAATGAGAGCATTTTTATATATACCAAGCAGAAAAAGACGTCTTTGATTGTAACCATTTACTTATTCAAATGCATACCTAGATAGGAGTCAACATCAATAATATCCACTGAATATCATTGAAAATCATATAGATAAAGAAACACATTGGACAAGATATCTACAAGGAGGATCTGAGTAAAACTTGCTCAAAAAGGTAATGATACTTTTATTTTAGAAAAATATATTGGTTAAAAACTTATTAAACCACTATCAAGCAAGCAACTCCATTAGAAAAATTCACCATTTTCCCAGCTTTCTAGTCACTGCAATTTTGAAGGAAGCTACTACCATGTATATAGGCAGGGGTGCTAATGTCCACGCTTTTTCCAGTGTGATAGACTTACATTCCCATGACCATTAATTAGAGCTTCTGTGTTCCTTGCTTCTCTACCACCTAAAACTTCCATTTGCCTTCACACACTGAAGCAGCTATCAGTAGTAGACATACACAATA
Organism: Vombatus ursinus; assembly: GCF_900497805.2. Classification (NCBI taxonomy): domain Eukaryota; kingdom Metazoa; phylum Chordata; class Mammalia; order Diprotodontia; family Vombatidae; genus Vombatus; species Vombatus ursinus. The sequence goes on from NW_020948983.1 coordinate 4,801,222, forward strand.
GGTACAGGTGCCACTTAGACTGCAGCTGCTCTACCCTCATGCCAGTCTTTGCCCTGATCCTTCTTGTTTCTGAAGCAACACATCTCTAGCTTAGCTCTGTCTGGCACACATCACAAGAGCCCTAGCTCAAGACTCACCTCAAACCCAATTTTCTCAAACTAGCCCAGGAGTGAAGAGGGAAAGAAAAGGTTTTTGCTGCCTCTCAGCAAAATAGCCAAGTGTATCCACTTCTGTAAAAATTAGGGAGCAGGATTGTCTTTTCACCTCCAGAACTAAATATAAAATCCTCTCTTTGGCATCTAGAGCCCTTCACAACCTTACCTCTTCTCCACCTTTCCAGTCTTCTTACCCCTTAAACCACACATATTCTCTGTGTTCCTGTGACACTGATTTCCTTGCTAATCTACTCACACAATACTCCATCTTCTGACTCCAGACTGCCTATCCATGACTGGAATACTATCTGTCCTGGTATCTACCACCTGGCTTCCTTGGCTCCCTTCAAGTCTAAGTTAAGATCTCATCTTCTAGGAGGCTTTCCAAACCCCCCTTAATGCTAGTGTATTTCCTCAGTATCTTATCTCTAATTTAGCCTCTATAGTTTGTGTGTAGTTTTTTGTATTTTTTTTCTCCCTCAATAGACTGTGCGCTTCCTTGAGATCAGAGAATGGGTTTTTGTTTTATTTTGCCTTTCTTTATATTCCAAACACTTAGCATAGTGCTGGCACATAGTAGGCTTTCATAAATATTTATTGACTGACTGATCGCTTTGTACTCTGGAGCATTCATTGAATTTCTAACAAATGTGATTTTCAACAAAGCATCCCTTAGTAAGATTAACAAGACTTCATTCTTAAATGTTGCTAATTTCATTTTCTATTTTGGGCATGAAAATATGATAACCTTTCTTGTATTCCATTAACAAATGTATGTTAGTCATTATAATACCATTTGCTTCAGTCACTCACTACTACTTAAATGAAAGGTAATAGCTGGATAACAGTGTCAGCCAAGATAAATTACAAGACAGAATGTATAAAAGGTAGTAGGCCTAACACCACAATATTAAGAAGACTGTAAATGTAAGAAAAACCTCTAATTAATTTGGGAAATGAAAAAAGTGGTTTTTTATAAGGAAGCCAACCTAAAAAGATACACCCAGAGGAGCTCCCGAGTATGCATTAACCAAGAATAAGAAGGCATTTCAGGTATATTCATGACTGAACATTTACCCGTGGTTCACAATAACTAAAATTTACTTTGTCCCATTACCATGATAAACAATTCAAAGCAATATAGAGTGTAACTGTAATATCATTTTGTTATATTTCTAGTTATTAACATTTGAATAAGAGTAATGATTCCAAGAAAAGTGCAAGCACAATAACATGAAGAGGCAAACTATACTTTCAAAATATTTTCATTCTTATTCAGGCTAATATAATCCAAAAGGCAGATGCCAATTGTGTATAATTCATTGTGCTAGGAGAATAAAGATAAAATGAAAAATAGTTCTTGCCCTATAGAAGTATACAAATCACCTTGGAGGAGACAGTATATAAAAACATAACTATATGCACATTAATTAGAGGAGGAGTGAGCAAGCATTACTACCTAAAGAAATAGGAAAAGTGTCCTCGGGGAAATTGCACATGAACTGAACCTTGAAGGAAGCAAGAGATTCTAAGAGGCAAAAGTTAAGAGGGAGTATGTATACTCTAGGCAAAAGCAGAGAGATAGGAGATGGGAGAACATTGAGTAGCCAGCTTGACTAGAAGTAGAGAGTATCCAGGAGGCTGATGAACAATAGACCTAGAAAGGTAGTCTGGAGCCAGACTGTGAAGCTTTAAATGCTAAGCAAAGAGTATGTGTTTTACTCTAGAGACAAAGGGAGCCACTGAATTTTCTTGACTAGGGTAGTTACATGGTCAGAAAGTGCTTTAGGAAGATTATTCTGGTAGCTTATAGAGGATGGCTTAGTTAGACAATTTGCTAGTGTGAAGACAGATACAAAATGATTCTTTTCCTTCCTTTCTGTCTCAATTCAACTGACTTTTATTAAATACTTACTATGCGCATGGACCTGTGACTAACTTCCCCAGTTATTAAATGTTCCTTTTCCCAGGTAACTTATCTGGGTCCGACGTATTAGATCACCAAAGCCACTTTAAGGGTTTTCACTCTTTCTTTGCCACATACCTAGAATATCCTCTATGACTTAGGTTGAGAACTTTGGGAACCCAGGCCTAAGAATCTTCTTTCTGAAATGAACCATCATTCTCAAAAAAACTTTTCCTTAGAACATAGGTCACACTTCTAATGGAGTTAAGAAAACCTATTGGTCTGTGAGCATGGCTCACTGTTTCATATTTCTGACTTACTTAAAAAGCAAGGCAATTAATGTTGCCAAACCCTGGGAAAAACACAATGACAGAACAACCTCGGGACTACTTCCACTGAAATTTTGCCTCTGTCTTCTGAAGACTGGCCTCCATTAGCTACAGAGCTAGGCAATTAACTAGCATCACATTTATCAATTGATTGAAATATTGAACAGACCACATATGAGGCCTCAAAATAAACTAATTAATATTCTGTTTGTGATCATATTAAAGTCATTCCTTTTAATACAGGCTTATTCCCCCTCTATCAAGATTCCCATAAAAATTAAGAAGCTTCAATATAAAAAAATAACAATAAGCAGCATTGCTTAATGTATTCCAATGAATAATTTTGGCAACTTGCAACTGTAACATATATTTATTCTTACTGCCCAGTTCTTCCCCCCCTTTTCCATTTTATTCATTTCCTCAAGGAAATTGCAAGTTAATAGAAAAAGCAGCACTGGAACTGCCTCACATCCTATAGTTATTAATTAAGCAAAGTCTGGTTCAGTAACTCTGGATACTAAAAATATAGAGTTAAACAAAGCCGAGTGGTTTTTGAAATGAAATTTCAACTTCAATAGTCATTCTACAAAATTTATGCATTAAAATCGGTATCCTAGTTTAGAGAAATTCTCCATGAATTTCTCTGAAAAAAAAAAAAAGAAACTTAATGTCTGACCATTTCTGGGTAAGATCTCTTAAGTGGAAGGACTCATAGAAGCACCAAAATAAATTACTTTCGAGTTTAAATAACTTTCTTTTAAAGGCTGTTAGTCACATCATTCAGCTATATTCCCAGATACAGGTTATTAACCCACAATCAATAAAGCAAGAAACTGTATAAACTATCTTATTAATTTTATATAATGGTTAGTAAACTTTAAAATACTGTACTATAAAACTTTAAAATGTTTCTGATAGCTTTAGATCACCCTAGATAATTTATCATTTTCTGTGGTAAAGAGTTACACAAGTGGGTACATGTGAGAAAAATACACATCATTTCTGAATGGGAAAATTCATTCGTTTTTAGAAAGTTTTCTTAAATGATATGTAGTGGTGATTCTTAGAATTTTGTTCAATTTTTAAAAATGGCTGTGAAAGATCTGCTCTGTCTAAGCCTATATCTCCAGGCAAGTAAAAAGAATACCCTAGGATTTTTGTGTGGTTCTTACTGTTTGAATAGGATGGTCCTTCCTTCTGTCATAGAACTTAAACTCCTAGAGACAGAGCCTTGTAAATAATGATCATTTAATAAATGCTTGTTAAATAGAATGTAGATTTATCCATGACTTCTAGCACACTACAGTCATTTGATCAATGGTAATATGCAGAAAATGTTTAGGAGGAAGAAATGCTTAGTTCACCATAATTAAGAATAACTTTATTATTATAAGTTATCACCCACTGATCACTGGGAAGTTCCAATTCTTGATTTCTCTAATCACTGTTTCATAATTGGGTTCTCTCTCTTCTTCTCTCTCTTTCTACATATACATACATGCATACATACATACATACATACATATTATATATAAACACATGTAGATAGATATACAGATGAACACACACATGTATGTATATATACATATATGTGAATTTTATACTAATGGGGGGAGTAGAATCTGGATTTATTAAGTGATTACTTTGTGCCAAACACTCTGTTAAATGCTTTACAAATATTTATTTATGAACCCACATACATAACCTGATTCACATAAAAATGTAAGAAACTGAAGGAAAGAGGAGAAATTTCCATTTGGTCTTTGGACTTCTCTAAAGGGCAGAATATCCCTAAACAACCCATTACATATTAAGATTATGACCTGCTTCACACTCGGAAAAAATAATGATCTATCTATCTATATCGATCTATCTTTAGTTACAGTTATATGAATAAAATAAGTTTAAACTATGAAGTGAGAAACATTGGATTGAGAGAACTCTTATTATGCAAAAGCAGAGAGGAAAATTAGAGTCATATCATATCAGCAATATAGTATCTCAAAAGAAACATAGCCTGTTATAATATGAGATGTCTGAAAAATAAAGTATCAAGAACCTCTTCTCCCTGAGTTTCCAAAGCTTTCTTCTGTTTTTAGGATAGGCCAATGGACTAATGGAACTGTGGGCAATAAACCCCACCTACTGGCTGAATGGTAAAGTCTTACTTAGAGTTGCCAGATTTTGCATTTGATGAGCACCTCTGATATGGTGTAAAATGAGTTATTTGTATACTGAAGCGTATCTTCCCACTTATTCCACGATAATTTCACTGATGTGTTCCCACTTAAAAAAACAGTCTGTAATAAAAGTCATTTATAAAAAATTAGTTCAAGGGTTGATGTATTATGATATTGCCAAAGGTCAGCCTATGTATGTTTATCTTTATTGTATAACTTTTCCAAGCTGTTAGTCATATTGGTAATTTATTCACATTAACTTGTATATTTATTCAGAATTCCACATGTTAAAATACATGACAGAATGAACATCATGAGAGCTAGCAATAACTCTATGATAATTAAAAAGGTTCAAGAGACATAGTTTCTGTGTAATGTAATCATTTTGTTAATAAGTCCAACTCATTATTAACAAAAGGATGGGCATTTGGCTTTCTCTCTTAGATCAAAAATCCTTCATTGGTGGTGGGCTCACAGTTTACACGCCTTTCAAAGAGTAGGAGTTCCCAAGGGGTGCCTAATCAACTCTGATTGGTTAACACAATGAGGGGTGGGTTTTCCTGGGGTACCTGACTTAGGTCACTCAAATCTTGGTCAAAGAGACATCAATTTCCATATCACCTGTCTTGTTAAGAGGGAGAACCAATGTTTTCCCAGACCTGTCTGTGCAAACACAATAAGCAGGAATATACTCACTGTCCCAAACTTAGAATTTCTTTTACTGTCTGATTAGATCTTGGCTTTGGTAAATCTCTAAGGGAGATTTCCCACTCTGGTTGGTTTCTAGATGAGGAAGTAAAAAAAACAGGGAAAAACTTGGTCCTGATTCAACAATTAATTATTAAATATGAGAGAAATAATTAATTTCTCACAATTCCATGGGAAGTGAATGCTTAAACAGACAATCTATGACATTATTGTAGGTATACAAGTGATATCCCTCTCTGGTAAAACTCAAAATAATTTTTTATTCTGACTGTTCAAAAGATGATGGGATTTGAACCCAGATTATTAAACTCCAAGTCCTATGTTCTTTCTATTTTCTCTATTAAAATTTGGCCTAAAACAAATCACTCAAAATTCTGAATAATTGGTTTCTCAAATATTATTATTAATAGCTAAAATGGACATAGAAATTTAAGATTTGCGAAGTGCTTTGCATATATTCTCACGCAATCCTCTTTAATGCTAGACGAATCTTCTCTTTGTTAATTATCTCCAATTAGTCTTATATATCTTATTTATACACGGTGGTTTGCATGTTGTCTCCAGCTATAAACTTCTTGAGGACAGGAACTGTCTTTTACCTTTCTTTGTAGTTCCATTGCTCTGAACAGTACCTGTTATATACGAGGCTTGTTAAATGACTGAATGACTGAATATGCAGCAGTTATAGATTGTCATTCACTTCCACCAGAGTTACATAGCTACTGAAAAAAAAATCTATTTGCCACATCTGTTTAGTTGATAAAGAAATATTTGCAACAGAATTTTTTAATGCTGATAACATGTGCATTGAACCAACATGGGTCTTCTGTGGTTCTGATGAGCAGCAACTTACAGAAATGTAGGCAGTCTTGGAATTCAAGATCTCCATAATCTTATGTAAACCTAACTTTTCAAGCTTAGATAACCCTCCTCCCTCCACTGTCCAAATGATTTATGTTCCAACCAAACTGGACTACCTACTATACCTCTGATACTTTCCCATTTCTTGGCCATTGCTCATGTCATGCCATACACTGAGTCCCTCTCTTCCCTAAAATCCTGTCAATCCTTCAAGGCCCAATTGAAATGCCCCTCTTATACTTCCAACAAGATGGCAGAGGGAGAGGTGGTATCTCAGAGTAACTCTCATATCCTCAAAACAAGAAATGCAATGGGTAAAGCATTTAAAATTACAAGAAGAGAAGAAATGTATCCTCAAAAGCCCTTCTGGGAAAACAATAGTATACTGTGTGCTGCCCCATTCCCTCCAATTAACTCAGCAAAACCCATTACTAACGTGACCACTCTGTCAATCTCTGGTTGTTGTGGCTTCTGTCCTATCCCTTTGGTATTGTTTCTTTGTAGTGTCCCCATCTGACTCCCACAAACTGAGAAAATAGGAATCTGTATAGGAGGGACTCAGAACACATCTAGTTAAAGGGGAAGTGACTTTTATACCAAGTGAGACAGGATTATAAACCCAGCTAGAATAAACACCTCTAGGAAATTTCACCTGGCAGGAACCCAGATGGGCTCTTCCTACTTCTTAATGGGAGGAGGTAATTGAAGTTGCTCAGCCATATTTGACAGAACAGAAGAAAACTGGTGGAAGTCAATAGTGGAGGGGTCCTAATTGAAAGAGAAGAGGAGGTCAGTGGCAAAAAAGATCACTAGACAAAATTTGGATAAAAACTGAGAACCCATTCAGATAAACAATAACTAAATGCATAAATGCAGAGAAATGAATGATAGACCTAGACAAGAACATAACATGATGAGTAAATGTGACATAATTAAAAGCCCTAGATGAGAGAAAGTGAGGCAACAAATTCTACTGAATGCCAGGAATAAAGAAACTCCAAAATGTTTCATAAAATAACTAAAAAAAATTAAAAGAAGAAATAAAGTTGGGAAGTTGGGTAGAAATACAATGTCCTCCTTTCATGCCTTCCCCTCTTTTCCCCCAAATTGGGAGTCATCTTTCTTTCTTTGAATATCAAATAACACTTAATTTTGAACTTTTCTTGTACATTTATCACATCCAGTTTTTATTTTTTAGTTATTTAGGTACATATTTATTCCCCCTACTAGATTTTAAACTCCAGGGTGACAGGGAAACTCTCTGAGTCATTGGATCATAAATTTAGAGTGGGAAGGTACTTTAGAGGTCATTTAGTCCAACCCCTTCATTTTATAGATGAGGAACCTGAGTTTCAGAGAGGTTAAGTGCTTTGCCCAAGGTCACTCAGAACGTAAATAGCAGATCAAGGATTAAACAGATAATTCTGGGTCTAAATCCAGTGTTCATACTTCATCCTGCTGCACTATAGTCTTTATCTTTGGAATTTACCCAGTGACTTGTCACAATGCTTAGTTGAATTAAACTGTTGAAATGAATGAATACCTGCTTGATCAAAGTGAGGCATTAGACATCCAAATCAGATCAATCCATGTTGCATTTATCCCAGGTATAAAATTCAGACTCAAGATAAGTGATTACGTTTTACGCAAGATCTACCTGTCCTGATGTCATCCTGGGCATAATTCACTTTTTATGTCTTTCACCATAATTATTATTTATGGGAAAAGTATGTGGAAAAAAACTTGAATGATTGAACACAGAGCTGGATAAAGCTGCAGATTTTATTATGATCTATTTGGCAGTAAGGGATGTGCAGAGTCAGAATGATCTAAAGAAATACTATTCTGTCCTTAATGTTGTTGTTGTTGTTTTTCTTTTCCTAGACAGACAGTGAGAGTAAAATAAACTGTTCATTAAGAGAATATAGGAATTAGAGATTCTAGATGCTCTGTGGCACCAATTTTGTTTTCAATAAGAAATAAATTATATACATAGCATTTGGTTCATCTACAAGGTCACTTTAAAAATCTTAAATGGAATAGACGTAAAACTGTAGTCTTTGCTCATATTTCAGATATTGCTTCATTTAGCACTGTCTTTAATGACAGTTTGTAGACTTGTGTCATTGCAATATGCCATATTCTTTGGACAAAATGATGCACCATTTAAAAATATTAACATATAAATTTCACTGTAAAAGGATTAAGACCAACGTATTCCTGCCTAAATTAATTTAGGTAAGTACACTGGATAAATAAATCAGCACCCTTTTACTCTGAAAGCATTTCGAGCAATTTCAGGTCATTAAAAATACTTTTAGTTCCCACATTTTGGCTCTTAGTATAGTCTTAATGGTTATATGACAATATGCTCTACTACTCACTGCATGGCTTTTATTACATGCCTTGATCTATGCAATGACCATGGCAGCATTTTAGAGAAGTACAAAGAAAAACTAAAATAATGAATTATATTTTGACAAGTCTAATAAAATTGTTCATCAAAAATACCATAAATGTCAGATATCCCTGTAAATCTTAATTTAATACATTCCTTTTGCTAAACATTTAATGGAAATGGAAACCATTTTGAAAGGGGAGATATAACAAGAGAGAAGTAGCAAAGGAGAAAGGATGCTCTGCATGGGATCTTTGAAAAGCAATCCCCATTTATTTACTCTATTGGATTTTCTGATTTATGAACTGGACTCATATGCTTGTGAATTAATTTCTGAAAGTCTACAAATGTCTGATATTAATGAATGCCTTTGAGTTTGATATCTGTTTAACTTAAAAGCCAAAAGTCCCATAGGGCAATATGCAGCAGATAATTTTTGCCTTCTGTTACTATTAGGAAATATTACTGTCTTTTAATATATCCCTGAAAGAAGAGCACTTGTTCACAAATACATTTTATAGTGAATTCCAGGTGTCTCTATGTTGTACAGTAAATTTTTGAAATTGAAAAAAACAACCTCAAATATATCTGATTTATAATGATTTTGTGACATTTTTAGCTTTTACTAAACTTAGTCTAAAAAATGATTTATCTTTTTCTCCAACTCAGTAAATGTGAATAAAAATACATGAAACTGGGAGGGCTAAAGAAGACAGAAAAATTCAATGAATACTACAGGTTATTTTTCCTCCAAAGGAAAAACAGATGCTGAATTCATAGATTCTCTACGATTAGGGTGAGAATCCTCATTTGTTGTTGCTCATCAGTTGTTTTAGTCATTTTTGACTCTTCATGACCCCATTTGGGGTTTTCTTGGCAAAAATACTGGAGTGGTTTGCCATTTCTTTTTCCAGCTTGTTTTACAGATGAGGAAACTAAGGCAAACAGTTAAGTGACTTGCCCAAGGTCACACAGTTAGTAAGTGTCTGAGACACTCAGGTTTTCCTGATTCTAGGCCTAGCACTCTATCCACTGCACCATGTCGCTGCTCCCAAACCCTCATTCTTGGTGACCCTTAGCCTGATTGCATATATGCTTAGGTTTCAGAAATACTGTGCTCTTGTCATTGCTGCTACAATCTAGGAATAGTTTCCTCTCCTTCTAATGCTTTGCTGTGGCTGTTTAATTTAGGGTGCAGGAGTTCACGTTTTAAAGATGAAAGTAATTAAGAATTGGGAGGGGTGGTTAATTAACTTAAAGAGGGAACAAGGAAAGTCCAAAGTCAATTTAACAAATACTATCGAATTCAACAGAATATGTTGAATGTCTACTATGTTGAAGGTGCTGTACTAAGCATAAGAACGCAAAAACAAAACAAAATAGTCCCTGTCCTCAAACACCTCATATTCTCCTACTGAGGACATGTCACTGGATTTCTAGAAACTGTGTCTTGGTGGAATTTAATCCATTAAGCTTTGAAAGTCCCAAACTGGGGCCAAGTGGTGTCTTTATTGATGAGTCAGTAAACAAACTCACATAGGCTATTTTATATAGCTCACCAAAGACCAGACCATGCTTCCCACCCTAACTACCCAGGACCATGCTCTTGCCATCTGCTCTGTCCTATCCCCTTTCTCTGGGATCCACAATCAATTCAATACTACTATTGTTTGGGGAAAGACCTTGTAATAATTCTGGGCACCATGGTTCAAGGATATTGACAATCTAGAGGGCAACTAGGATGGTAAAGGGCATTGAGTTCCTGACACATGAGGAACTGGACAAGTTTATCCTGGAAAAAAAAAAGACTCATAGAGGACCTGATAGTAAGTACTTGAAGGGCTGTCATATGGAGGAGATATCAGACTCATTCTGTTTGGTCCCAGAGGGTAAGACCAGGAGTGATAGTAGAAGTCACAAAGGAGCTAATTTAGACTTGAGGTCAGGGACAACTTCTCAGCCATTAGAGCTGTCCAAAAGCAGAGTGGCTTGCCTCTGAAGGTGGTGGATTTCTCCTCACTGGAGGTCTTTAAGCAGTGACTGTATAACCACTAGTCCTGTGTTATTAATGGTGAATCTTTCATGAATGGGCTGGCTAGTTGGTTGCTAAAGTCCTTCCAACTCTCAAAGTAAGTGATTCTCTGAATCATTCACCACCTCAGATCAAAACATACTTCCCTGGCCAAGATTCCCTTATTAGCATATAAATTCCTTGTGTCCTCTTCCTCCCTCCCTTAAGCCCCACCCCATTAGAATGTAAGTTCCTTATATGCAGACAATATCTCTCTTTGGTATTCATATCATCAGGACATAACAGAGTACTTGGCACTTGGAAAGCACTTAAATATCCATTCATTCTTATACAGGTGAGTGTACAAGGTAACTTAAAAAAGAGAGAGGCTGGAGACATTCCTATCAGGAAGGTGAAGGGATTCCTGCTTGAGGTAAAAAGGCAGAATTCAGCACTTTTTAAATTGTGGGTCATGACCCATTGAATGTGGGGCTCAGGAAAAATTTGGCAAGAGTAAAAGGTTTCTGAATGCGCAACCACCAAAAATTAATTCAAAATCAAACATGAATCCAAGGTGTTCCTGGCACTGCTTGCCCATGTTGTGTTGCATCCAGCAACTTCATGCAGCTTTGTACTATCTAAATACACATGCGTACTTTGTACTGTGCGTGCCTCCAGGCCATACAAAGCCAACCAAAGCTGCCAGAAACACCTTGGCTTAGATTTGAGACTATTGTATGTTGTGAATTGCAGTGTTTTTACTGTACATACAAAATTGTCAAATGAATTTTGGTTTGGGATTAGGACAGAATTTCCAACAATTTCTGAAATGACCCTAAACATCCTTCTGCCATTTTGTACTACATATTTATGTGAAGTGGCATTCTTGGCATTGACAATTATAAAATCAAAATATCGATCAGCTCTGAAAAACATTGAAGATGCTCCGAATCTTGTAGTATGAAATATTCTGAAAGATTTAATTCTTTATGCAAAAATAAACAAGTACCTCCATTTTATTAGTATGCAAATTTGCTTTCATCTTTAATAAATGGTAAAATTACATGTATACCAAAGAATTATTTTAAAACAAATTTCTTTATGATATATTATCAATAAATGTTTAATTTGTATACCTATTTCATACACCTGTATACCCTGGGTTGCATAAAAATTTCTAGGGCAAAAAGGGGTCAAGAGTGAAAAAAGTATAAGAAGCCCTGAAATAGATGACCTTAAAATGTCCTTCCAACTCTAAGATTCTAATTTATTTTTTTCTTTAGTCAGTCTGAGGGAGCTAACAAATGACAAAGAAAGGAGAGGCAAAAGAGGAGTGAGGCCCATTGTGTGGCTGAGGTTTGTTGGAAGATTCAGTGGGATAAGCTCCAAAGACATACTGAGAGAAAAAGAGCTACAGAGCTTATTCCCACTCCTCACCACCAGCTACAGAAGCAGCCCCATATCATTATCAGTGCTTTAAAGTCAAGTTGAAAAGTTTCCATTTCAACATGCCCAGGGTAACGGGTGGAATAGGCGGTTTCCATAATTTCTAGCCCTCTCTCAGTGGGTCTCTCCCTTTCAGAATTACTGAGTGGTTATGAGTAACAGTCAGAGAGGCAGGACAAAGGTGAAAGAGAATGGACATCCTCAGGAGCACTGGAATCAGAACCCAACTCAATCCTGCCTCTGAGGCTTATTGCCTATGTGATCATAGGCAAGTCACACCCTCCTTTGGCCTCAGTTTTCTGTTCTACAAAATGAGGAGGATGGACTGCATGGCCTCTGTGTTCCCTCCAAGTTCTAGCTCTGTGGTCCTTCGAGTACAGGTAGACAAGTTGGAGATTAAGAGAGAGAGAGGTATCAAAAGTCAGGATACACAAAGGAGCTACAATCCAGCCAGACACACAGGGCAGGATGAGGTTACACGAATGTGACCTTTTACTTAGATTTGACTCGATTAGAAGTCTATTATGCATTTCTTTTCAAGACAAAAATTGAGCTAAAGCTACCAAATAGACTCAGGTTTGGGTAGAAAAATAGCTGCAAGAGAATAGTGTGTACTCTCTCTCTCTCTCTCTCTCTCTCTCTCTCTCTCTCTCTCACACACACACACACACAAAACTCATTAATGTCCCTCTGTATTCTGCTGCTTTTTTCCATTTCCTTTTCCTGCTCTCCTTACCTTTCTCCCCCTTTGTTATGTAAAATATTTCTTGTAAACATTGAAAAAAATGTTTGTTTTCCGTTTTTAAGGTAAAAGTCAGGTGAGTATGGTAAAATCACTCACTGGCTCTGAAGTGAGAGGAGCTGGTTTCAAACCCTACCTGAGATGCTTGTTAGCTATGTGACCTTAGGTAAGTTGCTTAACCAACTTGGGGCCTCAGTTTCATCAACTATAAAATGAGTGGATTGGATTCTGAGGTTCCTTTTGACTCTAGGTCAATGATCTTATGACTCTGGGTAGGATGGGGAGTAGGGAGAGAGGTGCAAAATGCAGTTAACTTGAAGAATAATCTTTTTTTTAAAGTACTAAGAGACACTGATAATTGTATGAATTGCTTCGGAGGAGGAGCAACTTTCCATGGGTTTTTTTTTTTTCTATTACGGTTTGAGATAAAACCTTAAAAGACTAGAATTCTAAAGGACCTTGGTTTTTTGCTTTTCAAGAACTGGAATGGACAAATGAAAAAATAATGTTGCCAAATGCTGCATTATCTTCATAAGCAGTAAGGTAAGACCTTTGATTTCAGGCTTGGTCCTTGATTCTTGATATTCCTATGCTATTTTTTCCATTCAGTTCATAAGATCCCTGATTTACAACTGGAAGATACATTAGCAGTCATCTTTCTAATGCCTTCATTTCACCAATGAGAAAATTGAGTCTTAGAGAGAAAAGACTAGCCTGAGTACACACAGATAGTAAGTGGCAGTTACAGAATTAGGTACCAGGTGTGTGAATCTGTGGGCAAGTCACATAATTTCTTTCTGTGTGGCCTGTTTCCTTATCTGTAAAAAATGGGGTTAATAATAGCACCTATCTCACAGAGTTGTCAGGATAAAATGAAATAACATAGAGGTGGTTCTTTGTTGATTCTCAGTTTGTTTGAACCTGCCTGCATCAACATCCTGAGTTCTGAAAAACAAAAACATAACAAAACAAAATAATATATAGAAAGAGGTTTATAAACCTTAAAACACTACATAGTTTAAAACTACACTAAGATTTTTGGGACACTCTGTAGAAAGCTAGTTATAATAATATATAATACAACATATAACATAATAATAAATGTTATAATAATTATTATTATTAACAATAGCTAGCACTTATATAGTGCTTTGATGTTTGCAAAACATTTCACAAATACAATCTCATTTTATCCTGACGACAACCCTGGGAGATAGATGCTTTTATTATCCCAATTTTATAGTTATTATTGTTATTGTTAGTATTATTACAGTATAGTACAATATAATAAATATTTATTAAATGCCTACTATGTGCCAAGCACTGTGCTAAGTGCTGGGGATACAAAAAGAGGCAAAAAACAGTTCCTGCCTGCTTACAATCTAATGGGGGGGGAGATAACACACAAAAGGAAACTGAAAATGGGGTCTAGAGGAAGAAGGTATCCAGCTAAGGGTCATAATGATGGTGGAGTTGGATGCAAGGCTTGTTGCTGGTAGGAAATAAAGGGTTGATTGTGTTTCTGAGACCTCTTTCAATGGGGGCTATAGGAGGAGTTTTTGCTCCACCCTCTAGCTCTCCAATCAGAGGGTACAGATGAGGTGTGCAGCACTGAAGGTCTAGTTGAGATTAGATAACTTGTTTTTGTTGTGAACTCAACTGGCTCTTCTTCCAGTGGCATTCAGCAATATGTGTTTAGGACCAAAGAAGGAAGATGGTGGGTATTAACCAAAGTTGAGGATTGTCAGGCTGTAAAGGTCAATGGGAGAAGGTGACAAGGGATTGAAGGATGGAGAAAAAACATATAGTTGAACTGATCAGTGATAGGGTGAAGACTGTGAAAAAAAGGAACTGTGTTGACACTTTGAGAGGACAGAGAAGGATAGAAGGACTTGAGGTCATTGGGAGGACAAAGAATAGGTTTAGGAGAAGTGAAACATAAGCAGGTATGGAAGAATAGAAGATTATCATCAGAAAGGAGAATTTCAGAGCATGAGATCATGGAGGTGCTTATTTCTATGTGATGGTGACATCTAATGCATCTCTACCCCTATGGGTGACTGAGGTGGAATGGAGATATAGGTAGGTCATGAAACTTGAGAAAGTGGATAAAGAGGGTGATGGGTTGGGGAAGGGGGAGAAAAGGTTCATCAAGTCACTTAAAATCAACATGTATACTGAGATCCTCAAGAACGACAGCAGAGTAAAGGATAAAGAAGAATCTGTAATCCACATAATTTCTTTGTGAAGGAGTAGGAGTGACCTGGAGGCTGGTAGGTGTGGAGGCTTGGGTATAGATAAATGGAGCAAGCCTCATTAATGCAGAATAATGATAGCAGAGGGAAGATCCAGAAGTTTAAGGGGGAAACGAGGAGAAGGACAACACCTGTTTTTCTGGTCCTGTGTGAGAGAAAGGTTAATTTGCACTGGAGAAGATGACCAAGGATACAGTATCATCATCAGCATAACAGTTTCCATGAGCCCTGAAAGAAGAGTATCCTCAAACTCTATTGTGGGGGTGGAGCCAAGATGGCAGAATAAAAGCAGTGACTTGCTTGAGCTCTCTCCCAAGCCCCTCTAAATACCTGTAAAAAATGGTTCTAAACAAATTCTAGAGCAACAGAACCCACGAAAAGACAGAGTGAAACAAATTTCCAGCCCAAGACAACCTGGATGGTTGATTGGAAAGGTCTGTTGCGCTGGGCTGGTTTGAGGAGCACAGTTCAGCATGGCGTGCAGGCAAAGACTTTGGCTTAAGTAGGGAATAACATACACACTCATTTGGGTATGGAAACACTTCTAAGGAGGAACAGGGTCGAAAGAGACAATAGAATAGAATAGGGATAGGATGAAGGAAAATATAATTAGTTTTCCACAGCATGACTGCTATGGAAGTGTTTTGCAGGTCTACATGAGTATAACCTGTATCAAGTTGCTTGCCTTCTCAATAAGGGTGGGTAGGGAGGGAGGGAGGGAGAAAATTTGGAACCCAAAGTTTTATAAACAAATGTTAAAAAAATGTTTTCACATGCAACTGGGAAATAAGACATATAGGCAATGGGGTATAGAAATCCATCCTGTCCTATAGGAAAATAGAAGAGGAAGAGGTTAAGAGAAGGGGAGGGGAGATAGAAGGGATGGCAGATTAGGGGAAAGGGTATTCAGAATGCACACTGTGTTGGGGTTGGGGGAAGGACAAGATGGGGAGAAAATTTTGAACTCAAAATCTTGTGGAAGTGAATGCTGAAAACTAAAAATAAATAAATTAATGAATCTTTAAAAAAAAAGAAATAAAAGAAAAAAAATATTACCTTGAATAGAGCTCAAGATAAAGCCTTCTATGTTCTTCTTCTGTAATAAATTCCTTCTATATCAGAAAAAAAAGTAGCCTAACACAAATGGCAAAAGAGATCCAAAAAGTCAAGGAGGAGAAGAATGCCTTAAAAAGAAGGATTGGTCAAATGGAAAAGGAAGTCCAAAAGTTCACTGAAGAAAATATTTCCTTAAAAATTAGAATGGAGCAAATGGAAGCTAGTGATTTTATGAGAAATCAAGACACTCTAAAACAAAACCAAAAGAATGAAAAAAATAGAAGACAATGTGAAATATCTCATTGGAAAACAACTGACCTGGAAAATAGATCCATGAAAATTATCAGACTATCTGAAAGCCAAGATCAAAAAAAGAGCCTAGACATCATCTTTCAAGAAATTATCAAGGAAAATTGCGCTGATATTCTCAAACCAGAGAGTAAAATAGAAATGGAAAGAATCCATCAATCACCTCCTGCAAGAGATCCCCAAAGGAAATCCCCTAGGAATATTATAGCCAAATTCCAGAGTTCCCAGGTCAAAGATAAAATATTGCAAGCAGCCAGAAAGAAACAATTCAAGTATTGTGGAAACACAATCAGGATAACACAAGATTTAGCAGCTTCTACATTAAGAGACCAGAGGGCTTGGAATAAAATATTCCAGAGGGCAAAAGAAATAAGATTGCAACCAAGAATCACCTACACAGCAAAACTGAGTATAATCCTTCAGGGGAAAAAAATGGACATTCAATGAAATAGAAGACTTTCAAGCATTCTTGGTGAAAAGACTAGAGACGAATAGAAAATTTGACTTTCCAATACAAGACTCAAGTGAAACATGAAGAGGTAAACAGGAAAGAGAAATCAAAAGAGAGTTATTGAAGTTGAAGTGTTTACAATCTACATGGAAAGATGATATTTGTAACTCATGGGACCTTTGTCAGTATTAGGGTAGTTGTAGGGGAAAAATATATGTATAGATTGATAGATAGATAGATAGAAGGCACAGAGTGAGTTGAAGATGGAGTGATATCTAAAAAATAAAATTAAGGGGTGAGAGAGGATTATACTAGGAGAAGGAGAAAGGGAAAGGTAGAATGGGGTAAATTATCTCACATAAAACAGACAAGAAAAAGCTTTAAAGTGGAAGGGAAGTGGGGGAAGGTGAGAGGGAATGAGTGAATTTTATTCTCATAGGATTTGGCTTAAGGAGGGAATAACATACATACTCAATCGGGTATGGAAAGCTATCTTACCCTATAGGAAAATAGGGGGGGAAGGGAATAAGAGAGAAGGGGGAATATAGAATGGAGGGCAGATTGGGAGAGGGGGCAATCAGAAACAAACATTTCTGAGGAGGGACAGGGTCAAAAGAGAGAATAGAGTAAACAGGGGGTAGGATAGGATGAAGGGGATTATAGTTAGTTTTCCACAACATGACTACTATGGAAGTATTTTGCATGACTACACATGTATAACCTGTATGGAGTTGCTTGCCTTCTCAATGAGAGAGGAAGGGAGAAAATTTTGAACCCAAAGTTTTAAAAACAAATGTTAAAAATTGTTTTCACATGCGACTGGGAAATAAAATATATAGGCAATGGGGTATAGAAATCTATCATGCCCTATAGGAAAATAGAAGGGGAAGGGGATAAGAGAAGGCGGGGTGATAGAAGGGAGGGCAGATTAGGGAAAGGGGTATTCAGAATGCATGCCATCTTTGGGTGGGGGGGAGGGACCAGATGGGGAGAAAATTTGGAACTTAAAATCTTGTAGAAGTGAATGTTGAAAACTAAAAATAATAAATTATTAAAAAAGAAGAGTATCCTCTAATGAAACCTCAGATGAAGGGAAGTTTGTTAACAGTATGAGGATGGGGTGGCAAGGAAGGTCCTATGGACACAAATGGATGGGGGTGAGGGAGAAACTATGGAGCCTAGGACTGAAATGGCTAGGGATAAGATGACAGGGAGAGTATTTTCTTCATTCAAGGCCATATCTCTTTTGATTTTCTCCTTTGCTACGGGCTATATTATGTGAGCTTCAACTATGTAAGAGCAGAGACAGACTTATTTTGAAAATGGATAAAATATGACAATTTTGATCACTTAAAATGCCACTGAGACAGAGGGAAAATTACAGAGGCATCTCTATTAATATTTGTCAGGGTTTAGAGGAGGACAGATTATAAATCTCAAGGAAAACAATACTTTCTGTTCACATTATTAGCAAGTTTTAATTACAGAAGCCTCAGCAATTATTAGAATTTCAGATATTGCTTATTATTTTCTTTCAGAAACATCTCCTTTGAACAAGAAAAAATGAAGCATGGTCTTTGTTGCCTCTTCCCTCCTCCTCTCTTTCTCTGATATTCAGGCTAAGTACAGATCCTTCATACTAGACTTTTCAGTGTCCTGTCTCTAACTCAGACTAGCTGTAGTTGCAAAACTATCTCTCCCTATCCATTCAATCGATGAGGATTGACTGATGCCACTAAGTAAAATATTATCAAATGAAATAATATTTGCAAAATACTCAGCCCAGTGCCTGGCACATGTTAGGTGCTTAATAAATTCTTATCCTCCTCCCTTTTACTGCCATAGGCATACCCATTCCTACATAGTTTTATAAGTGGTCAGATGCACACCTGCCTTTTATGTTAGCCGAACTGCCTCAAAGTAAATGAACTTCATTTAATTAATTTTCTACCAGTTGATACTGCATCTAATGATGGCTGAATAAACAACATAAAATCTGGTTGGATTAGTTATCCTACTGTTTCTTTCTAATGCATTTTCTATTTCTTCCTAAAACAACAAAACAGCCCCTAAGCACCTACTTGTGACAGAGCAATCACAGCTTTCAAGTATTTGGGGAAAAAGTCATTCCAAAGTACCATTGTTTTTTGTCAGAATTGTATCTTTAAGCAAATCTGGACGATAACCTTCTCTTATGTTAATATATTCTGGAAAGAGCTGTGTACACTGAGTGTGCTATAAATAAAGATTATAGTAATACACACACTTGAACCTTTAACCTTTTGCTAAATTTGTGACACATCAAAAGTTTCTATGACAACAGAATAAGATGCTACAAGTACAGAATAACTGCACCCGTGAATTGGAAAGTAAAATCTTTATAAGAGGGTGCTTCTTTAAACACAAATCAATGAAATTGAACAAAAGTAACACAAAGAACGCACAATCATCAGCATTGCCTTTTATGCAGTATAGTTTATATCAATATGGGCACAAGATTTCTTCTCTCAATATTGATTTGAAATAAGTTATCAAATAAAGGCCAATGTATTGTTCTATACTAATGACAAATGTCATAATGAATTTATGATCTTTTCAAATGACATCATTTAAATGTTAATAGTATAGGAATATCTTTCATACAGCTGTATTCTGTCAAATATTACTTTATAAAAGTCTCTGAGTACCATGGATTTGCCACAGAAAATATGCACTAACTATAGCCAGAATCATAATGAAGTAATTTGCTTGGTCTGAAAAAAAAAAGATTTTAAATTGAATATATTTGGAAAAGAGTTGCTATTTTTGGCAATGCTACTAAAAACACAAGGGTTGCTTGTTTCAAATTTAAGTTGAGGATATACCAATCACAGTTATCACTTAAAAACTGTTCTATGCACAAAGAAGGAAATACACAATAATACATCTACCAAATAGGAAAACAAAACTTAAAACCTTAGTTTTTTTTTTTCCTCAAGGACCCTTTAATATGTTTCTACCCCATATGACTCTTAACTGAGTATCATTCCTTCAGAGTGAAAACAAGGGATATCCCAGAGCCACATTTTTGGATGAGAGTCATTTGCCTAATCTGGGACTAGTCCTCATCAGTGACCTTCCCTAGAAATCTGACCACTTCAGACTAGTATTCCAACTTCTTCCCACTACTTAGAACACCTATGGTAACACAGTATCTATTTTATAGATTGGTGGGGTCTCATTTCCTCAGGAACACGGATAAGTCATTGTTCCATAGGCCAATGGAAATGAGCAAGATCTTGTTAAAGGAAAATAAAATGAATAAACAAACAAACAAAAGGACAAGTGAATTTTCACATTCCAGTTTAGAAAGGGGGCAAAATCCCAAAATCCTGTAGGGGGAGAAACCTACTGGATATATGATTTTGTTTCACACCTATGAAATTACATAGTTTCCACTAGAAGAAATCATCTACTAGATCTCAAAATATACGTTGAAGCAATAATCATGAAATAAAGTGGCACAGATTTAAAAAAAAAGAGAGAGAGGTTGATCAGGTGAACAGATTAGGTACATTATATACAGATGGAAATGAAGCTAATACCTTCTTATTCTTGACTTTCAACCCTCTTTTTCTGTTCTTTTATGTATACTCAAATGGCTGTTCCATTTGGTATTTGTTAATTTCAGGACAAAATTAAATTTAAAAATTCATTACAGTAATGGTGAGAAAAGTTGCCAGACTCAGATCACTAACATCAAGGCTAACTTCAATCAGTGGAGATAGATGATTTCTACTCATTTGTACTTACACTTTCTTGCACTCAGTGCTTTTTTTTTTAAAGCATATATTATAAATCACAATCAGACTTTCATGATAGATGAGGCTTTCTTATCATACCTATGGATGTCTTGACTATCAGACATTTATGTGACAGCATTGGGGAGGGTTTCTCTATTGCCTTTCATGACATTCTTGGGTCACTGCACTACTACTATCACGTCTATCAAAGCTTTTGCCCTACAACTTTTGTTTTGTAAAAGGCAGCTGACAAGAGATGGCACTGATAAAATGTTAGGTGAGTTGACTTAGTTACAATGTTATTACTGCTTTTGATCAGTAAAATGGCAATATTCTTAAGGGAAGATTCAGGTGCGGTAGCTAATATATGTTGATGGTGCATTGATTGCCAAATCTGAGGAATCATTTCAAGGGCTAGTGATACAAGTGATTGCAGCTATTGTAGGCTATGGATGATATCTGAATGATATATTTAACTTTAACAACATAAAAGGAAAATCAACTCTTTTCTCTAGCCTCTATAGCATATAAAGAAAAAGGTGAACATTGTTCCACTAAGAACTCTGAGGAAGAGAACAATAGCAAACTACAAGTAGATGAGAATGAAGGACACTTAGCAATGTGTAGAAGGTCCTGATGATTGTAAAGTTTCATTTGCATAACCTCTGATTACATGCTTTGATTGTGTATGCATTGATTGGGTATATTATCAAAACAAAATGGGATCATCTGCAAAAGTGTGTGCTTTTTGGAATCACTGGAATAAATCTAAATAAAAATGATGGAACATACATGGTAAGACTTCTGTGAAGGATGGCTCCTTAGCAGTTGTAGGGCAAGGGGACAAAATTGGTTTGCTTAGCAGATCAATGACAGACAATCTCAAAGACTTTCCTAAGTCCTACCTTCACTTAATAGGCAACACGCTTTAGAACACACAGATGAAGGTGGCGGTGGTAGTGGTGGAGAACAGCTTTGGTTTGTTTTAGAAATGATGGAATGCATCCGTCTGTTTGCATCAATATATAGAAAGGCACAAGACTTATTGTTAAGTTCATCAGTTGAACTTTGGTTGTGTTATCTGCTGACTACCATCTATCAAAAGGAAATCAGATTGAAGGACCTCTCAATCTGGCCATGAAAAGGCAAAAGACAAGGCAGGTAGACAGTATCAAAACCCTCCAAGTGCATGAGTATACACAGCATTGTAAAATAAAAAACAGAAAGATGTCAGCAGGAATAGGGGAATTTGGAAAGAAAATGCCTATAGCTACTAGAAAGTCTCAGAAATCTACTATATTATGCCCTGCGTTTATCACAATAATAAAAATAAAAAAAAATAGAATCATTGTTTTTTGTTGTTTTTAGAGCTGGAAGGACTTTGGAACTCATCTGGTCTAAACTCTTTAGTTTATAAATGAAGAAACTGAGTTTTTATAGATAGTAGTATGCCCAAGGTCACATAGCTAGTTAATAGGAACTAAGAAAACAAAAGAGAAAACAATTGAAAAATAGAAAGAATAACAATATTAAATAAAACACTGAGTCACAAAATGTATACCCAAGCCATATCTTCATCATGCCAAATATGAATTAAAAAGTGAATAACTCAGTCAGAACATCAGGTTTTTTTAGGAACATAATGCCCCATACCCAAGTTGAAAGATTCCACGAGGCTTGACTAAAATGACTGACTTTAGGAGGTATTTCACATTATTTAGACACAGCTCCCAAATCTTCAGGAATACAAATAACACAAGGAAGCAAGGGAATAGTGGGGCCTGGAGGGAAGGGAGTGATCATAACTGCCTTCAAATATTTGAAGGGTTATCACATGGAAAAGGAATTGGATTTACTCAGCTCCAGAAAGCAGAATTAGACATTTAATAAATATGTCCTGAGTTTCTAATCTGAATGCATCTAATCCACATTTTATTTTTATTTCATAGAAATGATTTAATGCCAGGATGTATTGTAGAGGTCATCTACAAGTCCAACAACTCCATTTTACACAACAGACAATAGGAGAGACATAGAGGTAGATTGACTTGTCTAAGCTCACCCAGCTACTATCAGAGGCAGGTTTTCATTAAGAATCCAGAGTTCCTTTTATCACCCTACAACAGAAATTTATTCCCAGTATAGAAGTTTTTCCTTTGCTTTTTAAAATTTGTAGGGCTGAATGAAATGTCATTGTTAAAACCAGGCTAGAGGGTTGAAAAGTAAAGTGAGAAGCACAGTGATAGACATTTTGAAAAAGAAAAATGGACATGAAGGAAATGTCTTTTTCCCAGTAAAATCATTAATTCTTTTGACCTGGTCTATTTTTAGCAACTATGACCTTAAGCTTCTTTTCTTTTCCAGGCAACTAAGCCCATACAATTGAACCCTTTTAGTAGTAACACTTGGTGCTCAGGGAGGAACTCTTAAGTGCTATTATCACTAGTACCATCAACCACACTATAATTTACTATGTATACCAGTTTTGAAATGTGTCAGCAGATGGAGTGATTCATGCTTTATTTTTCTTGACAAGAGATTTAATATTTTCTGGTAGTTAGGGTGTCAACTTTCTTGACAAGTTTTATTATATTTTATTTTCTTGTTATTTGAAAGCTAAATTGTTTGCATTGATACTAAATAAAATATATCACTTTGAAGCTTCTACTCCTTCTCCATTCTATGGAATGAATAGCTTGTGATTGGGGAAAGAACAAATAGCACAATCAAAAGCAAAATGGGTCTAACAACAGCAGGCACTTCAATGGCAAAAGCTGCTTGTCACCCAAGGGGCCAGGGTAAAATGTTGCCTTGGGGTTCTAAGGCGCAGACGGAATAGCTAGGTGTGGTAGAAAACACACAAAAACAATGTGCTTAGGGTGCCCTATATTAAATTTCAAGGTAACTGTTTAAGAATAGAAGTCAGTGATGGAAACAAAAACCAAGCACCGCCATAGCCCTGATTTAGCAACATGTTAGTACTGGAAAAAGAAATGCTGATGTCCAGCATGGCACTACTATCTTAAATGCAAGCATGAATGCAAAGCTTTGGCAGGTTAATTTCTGCAGTCAAGAAATTGTACCGACGACAGTCACTTACCACACATAAACGGGCTCTCAACAGTCACATCCTGAAGCCAGCCTACAAAGGGAGGTGTGCTCAGGACAGTGGTACAATGTTGATTTGCTTTACTGCCTGTCATCCTAATAAAGCCAGATGGTAAAATATTCTTAGCAAACAGATGATGCATTCACTCTTACGGTGCCTTATAGGGCCTGGTTTTCAGCCCAGTAGACGCTGGTCCCTTTTCCATGGGGGCAATTTTCATTCTTGTAATTAGTTGTGGGTACTACTAATTACTTTTCTAATTACCTGCTTGAGAATGCCAATTATCTCCTTGCCCCTTCAAAAACATATGCAAGTGGCCAATTAGATCTTCAAGTAGGCAAGTGAAAATATAATTAGTCATTTGAGGAGGCAATTAGTTTTACCACAAATTTTGCACTCTTTGGAGAAGGGGAGGAGCTTTAACTTAGATTTTGTGTGTGTACATGTTTTTAATTTTATTTTTACAGAAAGTAAAACTTGAAATAAGTTGAGCTTGAGGTTTGCCCGGCTATTCTTCTAATTCTTGCAGACAGGCAGAGACTTGAGCTGTACTATGGATACTAGAGTTTCATGGAGCTGACTAATGCCTCCCCCATTTGGGGAATTTGAGTGTGTGTGTGTGTGTGTGTGTGTGTGTGTTTCTGTTCTTGCACACATATGCTTGTATGTGGGGGTTGGAGGAGCTGGGGATGACTTGTTTTAACTTGAGATGTTCCTATAGGAAACACATGTTTCCACAGGTCACATGTCCACAGGCCAATGTCAACATCAGGGAGGATGGTATGTGGAGACCACAATGTAGGCCCACTTGCCCAGTGAGAGCTTCCACTCAATGTAGTTATTCAGGATCAAGGTAAGTAACAAGGTGTCAAGTTTGAGAAAAAGTTCTCTCAGTCTTTCTCACTCAGTAGTTTTTGTTTGTATACCTAGTTAAGGCCATCTGGCCCCACCATTCCAGATTCCCATGAATTCTCTCAAGAGTGAAAGCTCTCTGACACTGCTCTCATAGATCTCCAGGTAAAAGCCAACTTTTTTTTTTTTTGGTGAGACAATCGGGGTTAAATGACTTGCCCAGGGTCACACAGCTAGTATCATGTGTCTGAAGCCGGATTTGAACTCAGGTCCTTCTGAGTCCAGAGCCAATGTTCTATCCACTGCGCCACCTACCTGCCCCTAACAGCCAACTTCCAAGTGGCAGCAGACACCTGGAAAGGAGTATGAAAGTTTCCAAAAGGAGGCAGTCTGAGGAAATCCATTTTTTCAGATGGTGATATCCACTTTATTTATGAAACTAATCACTAAGACGATCTCAAGAACTGCTGACTCTATCCCCATATATACAGAAAGAATGAAAGTTTGGAGCTAAGGAGAAAAGACAGGAAATTGTACCAAGGACCAAATAATATTAGTGCTAATAATATACATTTATGTAGCACTTAAAAAAGTTTTCAAATAGTTTTCCCCGTAACAACCCTGTGAGATAGTAGGCAGTAAGGTAATATTTATATATCCCTTTAAGGTTTCCAAAGATACACGTGTACATGCATGTATGTATTTATATGTATGTGTATATGTACATATGTGTATGCATATACACACCACACACACATATATGTGTATATATAAAATATCTTTTGATTTTCACAGTAATCCTGTGAGGCAGGAGCTAATAATCCTTACTTTGCAGATGAGGAAACAGAAGCTGAGAAGGTTAAGGGACTTACCCACAGTCACACAGCCCATATGTATCAGAGGCAGGATTCAAACCCAGGACTTCTTGGCTTTAATGCCACTCTCTATTCACTATTCCATGTTAGCTCTTGCAAGTTTGAGAATTATCACTCCATTGTATACATGAAGAAGTAAGGTTCTAAGAGGCTAAGACAGGGGTGGGGAACCTGCGGCTTCAAGTTCACATGTGGCCCTCTAGGTCTTCAGGTGTGGCCCAAACTTCTGGAGTTTATATTCTGTCAAAGGGCAGCACTTGAGGACCTAGAGTGCCACATGTGGTCTCAAGGTCACAGGTTCCCCACCCCTGATAGAGATTTGCACATAATGACCATTAATGTGGATCTGTACCCATGACACCTGGCAGAGTCCAATTTGTAGCCTTTGGAAATGGAAATACAACACACGAGATATTTTTTGCACTAACATGACAATCTACCTTCATTGCATCTGCTTCTTCCATGAATGTTCCCTGGAAGCACAAGAACTTTATTTTAAGACCCAAGAAATTACTTTACTTACATTAAGGCAGTGACTTATCTCATATGTTCTGAAGGGAAATGTTTTAAAATCTAAGTGAAATAGGTGAGAAACATATTTTCTTCCTCAAAAGTTTTAAAAAACAGAAATCTAAGCAAGCTAATTAGTATAAACTAAAATTTCTAAATACACCATCTCTAGTATAGAAGTTTGTCACGAGAAGGAGAAATGGAACAGTGGAAAGAATGATGGGGTCTGGAGACAGAAGACGTATATTCAGGCCTCAGTCATGCCGCTTAATACCTGTGTGACCTTAGGCAAAATATTTAACCTCTCTTTGCTTAGTTTTCTCATCTGTAACGTGAAAGAGTTAGACCAGATTGCTTTTGGGGTCCTTTCCTACTCTGTGACTAATAATAAGATTAGAGAAAATTCCTATGAACTACTGCAGTCTAACAACAGTTCCTTTTGAGGGAGTCCCCTTTTCCCCCAAAACAAACAGAACATATATTGTTTATGAGTATCAAATGACAAAAACCTGTGTATACTCTAAGTAACAAAGAAAAAAACAGTTATATCAGTTGATTAGAGTAAAAATAATTAAAAAAAAATTATGGGTATCAGGCTTAGGAGCCTGAAATAGCAGAAAAGATCACAGTGTAAATCTCAGCTATATAATATTGACATTATAAATCTCTATTCCTAAGAGCCTGAGAATACAATGAATTTAAAATTCTAGATATTTTTTCCTTAAAGAATGACCTTCATTTACAAACAAGGTACAAGAATATTGAATACATAGAAGCTTCTGAAATCACCAGGAGCTTACATATTGACTTGACGATTGATTGATACTTAAAGTAACAAATCCCAGACCAGGTAACCATGGCAGATTAGGTATTAAATGTCAATTTACTGAATCAGTTAAGGAACTCTTGGTGTTTGCAACTTGGGGAATTCACTAACTATGAAGAAGAACTAAAATTATTACTAAACCACAGCCAGCTACAGGCAAAACAAATAGTAATCCAAATGAACCAAAACAGTATTCACTCTTACATTGATGTAGCAAAATTCCCACCTTAAAGTAAATATGGTATTTTAATTTTCCAAGGAAAAATCTATAATTTTAAAGGCTTAGGACACAGGAAAGCCACCTCCATGCAAAGAAAGAAGGCTGCACCTGTACTTTAAGGACTCCGGTTCAAATTCTAGCTACACCGCTCAACATCTGTGTGACATTCAGCAAATCACAAACTGTTTGAGCCTCAGTTTCCTTATAAGTAAAATGAGGAGGTTGGATTAGATGTCTCCTGGGGTCCTTTTAAGCTCTAAACAATCACAACTGGTTCCTTCTTTGCTGCCTTTAAACATAACCAAAACACCCTCATCCTTAAAAAAATAGTAGGAGAAACAAAACTTTCACTAAATCCTTCCATTGCTCTCAAACTATAGGCCTATATCTTTCATCCATTTCTCAGATAAACTTCTTGAAAAGATTGACTCTATCTGCTGCCTCTACTTTCTTTTTATTCAGTCCTCAACACTTTTGTGATCTGGCTTTCTACCTAATCACTAAACCGGAAGTACTCTCTCTAAAGTTAAAAATAATCTCAACTGCCAAATTTGATAGTCTTGTCTCAACCAAATCTTTCTTTCCCCATTCATCTGCTGCACTTGACACTGCTGACCACCCATTCAAATTAATATTGAAGTATTATTATCAAAATAATAGGAAAAAACCTCACAGACCCCAGGTTAAAAATTTCTCCTCTATGCTCTTTCTGTTGGTACCCTTAACAACTTTCATGGGTTAAACTATCATCTCTACTCAAATGAACCTCATATCTACAACTTCAGTCCTTTTTCACCAACTGCCTATCAGCTGGTCATTTCAAGTTGGATGTCCCAGAGACATTTTAAACTCAGTTTTTTCCAAATTGATCTCCTTCCCCTAAACCTTTTTCTCTTCTGAAATTCTCAATTTCTCTCCAAGGTTCCACCATCCTTCCAGTGTCCCAGGTTTGTAATCGGAACTTTATCTTCTACTCCTCACTCTCTCTCACACTACAGTTCCAATCAGTTGCCAAATATTGTCTTTTCTACCTCACAGCATCCCCTGAATTCAACCCTTTCCATTCACATAGCCACCACCTCAGTTCAAGTCCTCATTAATCCTCACCTAGATTATCACAAGATCCTCCTTATTGGTCTCCCTGATTCAATTCTCTCAATGACCCAAGTCCATCCCTAACGCTGCTACCAAAATAATTTTCATTAAGAGCAGATCTGGCCGTACCAAATCAACTCTAATGACTTGCTTTTGCCTCTAGGATAAAATATAAATTCTTCTGTTTAGCTTTTAAAGCTCTATGCAATTTAGCACCAAACCTATCTTTCCAGTCCCCGTAGATATTACTCCCTCTCGTGCAGTCTGTGATCCATCCAAAGTTGCCTCCTCTATGGTCTTGACACAAAATGCTCTATCTTCCATCTTTGTGCCTTTGAACTGGCTATCCCCCATATCTGGAATACACTCCTTCCATACCTCTATCTATTTCTTCCTATAAGATAGATTTTAGGCAACATCTTCTGCATGAAATCTTTCTTGCTCTCTCAATTGCTACTGCCCTCGTACCCAAACTACCTTGTGTTTAGCTACTTTACATACCCTCCACCTCTCTCTCTCTCTCTCTCTCTCTCTCGACTTTCCCTCTCTTTCTCCCCCCCCCCCTTCTCTCTCTCTGTAGGTGTGTATTGTTAGGATTGGCCTATTGCTAGGCTAGCTATACTCTAACTGATAGAAGTGATTCTACCCTGTTTGACCACTGACTGACTCACTTAGGAGATTCTTATGTACCCAATACTGGTTGAATCAGCTACATTTAGTCAAGGAATCCAAGGCTCTACTGGTCATAATTATTTTTTAGCAAACTTCACCAATTGATATGTATAAATTTAACAAACTTTCCTAATCACAATGTCCTTGGAGTTGATGGGGGGAGGAGGATTAAACAGGGGGTGGGTCAAAACCCCAGATCACCTGCTGACTGACTGCCCCTAAGGTCCCCCTCCCATTCAGTCCCTGTGAATGTGCCCAGCTTCAACAATCAGGTGTGAGGGCAGAGACTCAGAGATCTAGACTCTTGATTAGGGTACATATCACACTGTATGTCTGAGTCATTATTCATTTGTATGCACATGAGACTGTTGGGTTGTGGAGCCACATGTTTTCATGCCTGTGAGTAATAAACTGCCTGCTTCATGATCCTCTGAGCACTTATGTTCCTTCTCAATATCTTACCCATGATTTCATATATATATTATATATATATAATCTATATCTCTGTATATAGATATAGATATGCCTATTTCTATATCTCATCCCTTCCATTTGAATATAAGCTTATTAAGAATTGCTATTGTTTCATTCTTTGCATGTTTATCCCCAGTGCCTATGAACACTACCTGGCTTAATATGTACTTGATTGAGTCATTGACTGCTTAGAGAATGGGCAGGGGGAGGGGTATATTCAGTCCACACCTATGATGCAAATATAAGTAAGTCAAGAACCTGGGAATTCTTTAATGTGTAGTTATTGATAACGGAGATGCAACTCGACTATAACTGATAACTATAGATATATTTTAGAAAGTTTCACCAGTCCCAGAGAGCTGAAGTGATCTAGCCTTCGGTCATTCAGCTTGTATGTTTCAGAGGCAAGACTTCAAACCCAGGCTTTCTTGATTCTAGGTTCATTCCTATCTCCACTCCCTTTTTCTGCAGAGTGACCATGTGGACAACAGGTGAAATTGTAAAACAGGATGATGGAAATCTAATTATATGTAATGCTTTCCAATTTAGGGGAGAATGGGGATGAAACTAGTCTATTTTATTCCTAGTGAGGTTCTACTTTACTCTTTCCTGGGCATTCACTTGCAAAAAGTTAGATGATCTATGACCCTAAAGAAAATTGGATTTAAGTGTTGAATCCAAGGAATCTTTAAATGGTTCAAATTCATTTAAAAAATTATTTTATTTTTACTTTATGGAATAAAACAAGTATTTACATCACACAGTATAATAAAAAAGATAATGGCATATGAAGCTGAAAATCTATCCTGTACAACTTGCTATTCCTTTTAAATATATAATAAAGTTATCATTTAAGTTTCTTTTTTTCCTTTCTTTCCCTCCATCCCCCACTCTATAGATGGCTATCATTAAATACAAATAGGTATACACACACACAAGTAAATTATTCTATGCATCTATTTATCAGTTCTTTCTCTGGATGCAGATAGTGTCTTTCTTCATATGTCCTTTACTTTTAATTTATGTATTTATAATAGTCAAAATGGCTTAGTCACTCAAAGTCATTCTTAAAATAATATTGCTGTTACTGTATACAATATTCTCTTGCTTCTGCTCACTTGGTTCTTCACCATTTCGTGCAAGTCTATCCATGTTTTTCTAAGATCATTGAGCTCATCATTTCTTATAGCACAGTAGTATTCTGTCACAACCATACACCACAACTTGTTCAGTCATTCTGAAATTGATGGGCAATACTGCAATTTCCAGTTCTTTGCCACAACAAAGAAAGGTGCTATAAACATCCCATTCACATTCAAAGTTATAATTACTATGTGCAAATTTCTCTCCATCTTATTTTTACTCACTATTTTCTTAGCTTCTCTTTTTAACCTATCTTTGCTACCCTGTCTTCTCCCCTTACCTTCCCATTTATTCCTTATTTTACTTCCCCCAAGAATCCCTCCCTTAAAATTTTGATGAATACAATTAAAGCAGCAGAGCCATGGGAAGAGAGAATGGAAAATGGGTGGGATTTAGAGTAAAAGCAAATGGATATGAATCCTTGCTTTGCCCATAAGAGTCGTAGCTCTCGAGCTGGAAGGGACCTTGAAGGTCACCTAGTTTAACCTGTTCATTTAACAGATGAGGGAAACTGAGGTCCAAGGACTTGCTCAAGGTCACACAGATAGTAATCATTAGAGGTAGGATTTGCACTCGTGTCAGAGTCCAGAGTGAGTGCTCTTTTTACTGTAGGCTCGTCATGTGTAAACATGAGAATGTTTGATTAGATATTTGTAAGGTCCCTTCCACTTCTTATTCCTATGAAATGTAAAAAAAAAGGCAATGACAGATAGATTTTAGTCATTTTCCATGTTCATAAACTGTTGTAGGAGCTGACAGTTCACCGTCATCTCCACAAGGCCATTAGACTTTAGGAACGTACAGTTAATTATCTTCTTTGGGGAGAAATATGAATCCTTGAGTAACAATTCCAACAAGGTCACTAACTTCTCTTCACACCCATAAATGCAGCAGCCAGGAGTTTGGGACTTGAGCCATGATGAGACAAATAATTTGCATTGATCAATAACAAAGGCATCAACAAGAATTCGTTGGATTAATCTGGAAGCCATCATTATCAACAGTTTCTTGTCTTTTCTTTTTTCTTTTTTTTTAAATAACACACCAAAACGAGAAATTTCACAATGAATTCCAAGACAGATTTTTATGAAGATATAAATTTATGTTTATCCTGATTTTGGTATTTTAAAAGAGAAAATGTTTTTCTAACAACTATTACTATCATCATATAGATTGCAAAGCTGAAGGTCGGTAGCTGAAGTGACTCTCCTAAAAGGCAGCGAAAGGGTTAGTAATGGAGTTAGGAATATAACAGAACCTGATGTTATATCCTTGTTGTGTCTGTGAGGACTTGCAATGTAAGCTAAGCAACAATGATTAAACACCTGATATAACTATACAAATGTTGTTTTTCCTTTTTCTCAACAATACAGCATACACTCGTGAATGATGTTGTCTATTAACGATCAGCAATTTGTATCTACAGTCACATTTCTATTTTCAACTCAATTGTTAATTTATTCTAGCTAACGATTACAATTGCCATGGGGTCTATATCATTAGAGGCCCTATGGCATAATTGGTAGAAAGCTGGCCTCAGAGTCAGGAAGACCTGGGTCCAAGTCATGTCCCTCAAGGCCTGCCTCTGACACACCCTGGCTGTCTGACCTAGCATGGCAGGTAGGTTACAACTCTCTAAGAGGATAAAATGCAGAAAAGTTGTTAATCTGAATGGTAGAGGAACTTTCCACAGTTCCCTATATCAGCAAAGTTACAAGTCCTATCCTACCCTCCTCCCTACCCCAAAGGTTACTGCCACCATTAAGGATTGCTAGCACATCAATAGAATCTCACAAAGTTATTATTTTTTCTCTTGTTTACTTTTCCCCAACTTTAACTAATGGTATTTTGTTAAGCACTTTTTGGATTTGTTACAGGCCTCCAAGAGGGATATCTGACTGGAGAAACCATTATCTTGAGCAAAAATAAATATTGTCATCATCAACATTATCATCATTATCATCATCACCATCATCGTTATCATCACCATCAATATCATCGTCATTACCATCATCATCATCCCAACCATTAATACACAGTACAGTAAAAGTGTACTAGTTTTATAGTCAGGAGATCTGATTCTGAGGTCCAGTTCTGCCACTTACTGGTTATGAGAAATTGCCTGTCACTTAAGTTTCAGACCCTTAGTTTACAAATCTGTAAAACAGGGAAAATGATATCATATCCTCTGACCCACAAGAATTGTGGGTTGTGACCCACAAGGAAAATGCTTTATAAACTGTAAAGTGCCAGATAAATATAAGTAATCATATGAATATTGGTTTTATCAGAAACATTCACTTACAGATTTATATTACATAATTTATATGTGGGGATGTTGCAGCCAACTGCCACTCACGGGTAGGTCAGGCTAACTAAAGCAGTGGGACACCCTGAAGAAGAGGTAAGAGGAAGCATGTGCCGGGCAAGTCAAACCACCATCACCACCATTTTGGCCACCATCTCCCCTTGGACACTGATACAGATAGGCTGAGATTCTGTATCTAAGAACCTTTGGAATAAAAGTGTTCTCTCCTGCACCAGAACCACTTCCATCCCAACCCTGCAACTATTATTTTGGGGAATAGTCATCGTGGAGAAGAGCCCAAGCTTCTTCCTCACCAGCAAAAATGACTGACCAATTGCTACTAACACGAACATAAGCAGATGAGCATAAGGGCCCTGACAGTGGCAATATCCTCCAAATCATCTATCCTGATTCCAGCTTAGCACTCACATCCATCATCTAGAGATGCACAGCCTGTGGAGAAGATCAATTGTCAGTCATTTGCTACTCACAGGGTAGCAAGGCCCAGCCTCACTGAAGTAGTGGGATACTCTGATGGAGAGACAGGAGGCAGCATGTGCCAGGCAAGTAAAACTACTGCCCTCACATTGACCACTATTTTCCCTTGGACCCTCTTGGAGACAACCCAAGACCCTAAACCTAAGAGCCTTTGGACTCCAATGTTTCCAACCCAGCACCCATAACTATCATTCTGTAAAGCACCGGCAGTCAAAGTACAACTTGGCAACTACTCCTTCAAGTATGGTGGCCACATCTATTGAAAACCCAGAAAAGAAAGTTCTTGTTACCAAAGTCCTTAGCACTGTCAAATGTTTTTACATCAGAAACTGATACCATTTTATCAGTGAAAATGATATGAAAGACGAAACATTACCATCTGCTTTGTCACTGGGATCTTTACATATGACTTTCAATTGAAACCTTCCATGTGTATTGTTTCCCCTCCTCCTCTTTTAGAATCAGCTCCTTGGGAGCAGGGACTGTCTGACTTTTCTATTTGTATCTCCATCACCTGGGACAGTGCTTTGCACATAATGATAAATGCTTAATAAATGTTTCATTCATTCATCCATATGGCTGGTACATTTACCATTTCCATAGATGCTCAGTAAATATGGTTAAATATCAGAAAGTCATATGAAATATTACAGTGAATACTTAGATGCAAACATTTTCTTCTCCATTGTCAAAAGTGAAGGATGTATTTATTTCTTCTAAAACATTAGCTTACATTCACAAAACATCTTTGAGCATAGAGTATTCCCAAATTATTCTGTAACACTCATGTATCTACAGAATAGAAAGACATCATCATGGAACTGAAGCTCATGAGGGTAGACCAGAGCCTTATAATGTGAATTTAATCCAGCAGAGTCACACCCTTATTACTTTGAAGAACTGCAGTAGTCATACATGAGCAAGACTGAAATTTTGAATGTCACTATAGAAACTTGAAAAACCATGGTAGCAAAGATTACAATCCTTTGCCTTAAAAGTTACCTATTGAAGTATATTATGAGCTGGTCAATTTTTCTATTCAGCATGACTAAATATAACTTTGTTTTATTTTAGGAAAGTGTGTATGTATTATTTACATCTTAGAGGACATAGCAAGGGTTAATTTAAAATCCACCTCATTCAATTCTTGACCCTTTGAGGACACAATATTTTCAGATTAAAAACTACTGCAGTTTTGTAAAATGTATTGATTTACTAAAATTATTATTAGCATGTCCAAATTTCAAATTATTGTTGCAAGAGAAAAATTCCTAAATATTCTTAATAATCTCTTGAGCCACTCAGCCTCAACAAACAATAGCTCTTAATTTAAACTCAGAATTTTCTTCTAAGTGACAAGAAACTTAGAGGTTAGCTCTGTTCATAAAAAAATCATCTATTTCTGGAGAGAACTCTATCGAAAGCACCCCTCAATTAAGGTATTGGAAGTGTAACTGAATATCCAGTCCCATAACCTGATAATGAAATTTTGTCTTCATCCCGATGTTCTTTTGAAGGATGGGGAAAACATTTTGAGAAAGGTTTCAGAGACTTCAGACTTCCTTGGGTGGATTTCACCAATGATGATGAGAAAATACAGTTTGTGAATGAAATTTGTATTGCTTCTCATGTTATTTTAGAGCTCTTTCTTCTCCCCTATCTCCTAAGTTAATAATTACCCTCAAAATCCTTAATACACTATGCACAAAGAAAATAAGCTTATTATAAGGGATTGATGATTTTTGGTGACTTAGTAAGAATAGCTTTTGAAGGGCATAATCAGAATATACATATGCATGGCACGTTCTCTTCAATTTGCCACTTGAATTTCTGCTTCTTTGTGTTTATTTATGTCATTTCCCATTATCCCTTTATGAGGTATGTCGTCTGCTTTTCTACCCATCCAAATTCTACCTGTGCTGATTATTATTGTCATCAATAATAATCATAATACCTATCCTTCAAGGTCATAGTGATTGCTTTCCTTCCTTTGAACTCACAGGACTTATTAAGTATACCATTTATTTACTCCTTAATCATGCAATGTTGTGTGTGTGTGTGTGTGTGTGTGTGTGTGTGTCTGTGTGTGTGTGTGTGTGTATCAAATGAGATAAAGTTTGAAAAGCACTTAATACAGTGCCTGGCATATAGTAGGTGCTTAATAAGTTTTTGGTCTCTTTCCTTTCTTTTTCCTTTGTTACATTCTCTTTTCTCCTTTTCTTCATCTCATATTACTCCCTTACTTTACTCCTTTACCCCTATTTCATATAAAGAGGTGGTCCTTCTCCTTGTCAAGGCAAACCTCTAGAGAGGTGCTCTTAATCTGGTCCCCTCCAGTTTCCTCCAGCAGAGTGATCTATCATCTCCCCTCTCTCATTAACATTCATTCTGTCTCCTTCTACTGGTTCTATCCCTGCTTCATGTGAGCCCACTTATTTCTCCCAAATCTTAAAAAAATGACAGACCCTCAATTGATCCAGCTGTCTCTTCTGGCTATTGTTTCCCTTCTCTGATACTTTTTACTTTGTGGTCTTACATATGTAACAGGGCTTTGCTATGCATAGTCAAATCACTTAGGCTCAAGGAACACATAGCAGAGACAGCAGCAATCTGCTTTGGGGAAGATTTCTTTATCCGACCATGTGGATAGGAATGGCATCTTTCTGTGAGCTGTGTAGCCAGGACAAGCTATGTCTTTAAAACTACCAGACTGTGACAGTGTCATTCTGTCTTTTGGGTCACATCCAGAAGGTGAAGGTCCTATTCATCCAAAGCTTAGCACTGTGCACTGAGCTGCGTGTGGGATAATGGCTACCTTTCTCTTCTCCCTTTTGGGCCTTGTGGTTCTGAGAATGAGATTTGGGTTCTCTTTTATTTGTCCTTTTTAGTGGTAGGCATAAGTAGTGGGGTTCCCGGACCCAGAATCTGGATCCCGAGGAACTCTGGAGTCAGAATTCAAAGCTGGTTGTTGCTGCCAGCCCAGTAGGGAAGCCCTGTGAAGCCAGGGTATCTGAGACACAAGCCCAAGGGGATGTTAGACTTGGAAATTGGCATAGTCATGCTCTGTAGGGAATGAAGCTGTGAACCTAATCTCACTCTCTTCCTCATAACCTGAGGTGGTATGTGTAGCAGGGGGAATGCCCCTAAAAGTTTGGGAAAGGACGTTTATACATTTGTTTTTGCTATACTTTAAAAATAAGTATTCTTTCGTAAATGCTGATCTGACTCTTAAGTCGTTAAATGGAATCAGATTGCTGGGAACTCCCCCAAAATTAAGGGAACACAATTGGTCAAGGCTTGAGCCACTGTCAGAGACTAGACACCCCCCAAAAGCCCTTAAGGATACTAGAAAATTCTAGGGAGGGGTGACATGTAACATACCTGGCCTTCAGGAAGTGAAGTCACTGTTAGATACAATTATCCAGCAGATTTATTATTATATTTCTCTTTTCATATGTAGTAGAAAGAGGATTTGATTTGGTGTCAGAGGACATAGGCTCAAATTCAAAATCACTTAAACTTTTGGCCTCAGTTACTTCATCTGTCATATAAGGGGCTTGGAGAAGGTGACCTCCGAACTCTCTTAGAGCTCTATGATTATATGAGCTAGTGTATAAATTCTTTGAGAGAAGGGACTGTATGCTGTTTCACAATCTTACCTCTCGCGTAGTGTTATACGAATGCCAAATCCTCAGACAACAGCACTGAACAAACATTCATTGAATAACGTATTTTAAATTGGGATTTTGTATCAAATCTCGTCATTATTTTATAGTGTGACTATGGTTGGATTGAGACTTTGTGAAACAAGGTTTCAAACAAGTAACGAGGCTCATTAATGCAAATGATAATTACTGAAATTTCAGACTTTGTGAGAAACATGGTATTTGCTTATCAATGATTTTCCAGTTAAGAATTTCAAAGATCAAGACTAAAATCATAAACGTATTTAAAATATTTATGTAATATAAGTATGGTGATATTGGGGTAGTGGTTCTTATTTTATTCAGGTAGATAAGCAGATTGTTACCTGGCTCAACTTAAAACTGGTATATTCAATCTGAATTCAATAATTCCCTTATTTTTTTCCTTGTATAGTTTCTACTGGTATTAAAATATTGATCTAATAATATACATATATATCATAAATCATGAGCCTTAAGAGCTGTCAAAAGTACTTGAACTCTAGCCAAAAATGCAAGTGATGACATAATCATACATATTCTATATGTCTAAAATAGGGCCCACCAAATTGAAATAATTGATTTGTTCTAAATTCTTGTTTTCCTTTCTCTCTCCTCCTCCTCTTCCTTCCTTTGATGCTCTTCTCTCTGTCTCTCTCATCTCTCTGTCTCTGTCTCTCTCCCTCTCTCACTTTCTCCTCTCTCCTTTTCCTTCTTTACGTGCTACTCCTTCCCTTCACCCCAGCTCTCCTCATTCAAACACACTTCAACACACACACAAACTATGATTATTTTCTGCCTTGGTGATATTTGTCAGTAATGTCATACTTAATTGAGTCATTGCTGGTCTCCCAGATCTCTGAGAGCTTTCTTATATTTTCATGGCAGTGCCTAGATACATAAAGTAATGCATACAGTGCCCAGCCTTTCTCTCAACTCCTATGCTTGATGGGAGAGGATCTTTGTTACAGTAGCTCCCAGAGCCGGGCAGGCAATTGCTAGGCCCTGTTCTAGTTCTGAAAAGCTACCACTGTTCTTATTCATCATGATTCTCAGATAATTGAAGTAATTGACCTGCTTCAGGGTTACTGCCCCAGCTGTAATGTTTGCTGGGACAGGACGTTTTCCTGTTGTTGCGCTCACTTACAGGCTGCAGCAGGGGAGGTGGGGGGAGAGGGGGACTTTAATTACTTTTTCCACAAGATGGAGTGGGCCAGAGAGAAAAATCATATCATTTGCCTAACTCAGATTACTGTACATCCTGATACTAATCTACTTTCTATCTCTATGCTCCATTCTCTACCATGTAAGCAAGTGATAAAGAGAAAATAGGAGAAGTCTGATTAGAATATGAAAGTGGTTTAGGGGAGTTTCTGGAGAGAAGAAATGCAATGGTCAAAAACTGAACAGCCCTTTAAAGAAATACAATCAACCTATAATATTAGCTGACATTTGTAAAATGCTTTAAGTTTTGCAAAGTTCTTTACTGCATATATTTTCCCATTTGATCCAAATAACAAACATGTGAAATAGATGCAATTATTATCCCCCACTTTATAGATGACATATTCACTCAAGAACTTTAGGTGATGAGTCTTATTTTAATAAAGTCTATGCAAACAGAATTCATATCACCCTGGAACATCTATCCCTCTGCCACATTGACACCTTTCCCCTTCCTTACAGTGACTCTATTTTGGGGAAGGGCTCAGGGCAAGCCAACACTCATTTCTCTCCTACCTGTGCTTTATGGATTTCACACCTATAGCCTAACCCTAGAACTTCTCATCCATCTGCTTCTACAGCCTCTCAACCTGGAAAATACTTCCACCATGCCAGCTCCGTTCTCTCATTCCTCCCGGTGCCTCCGCTTCGGGAAGGGGCCCAGGTCAGTGAACCTTCATTCCCCTCTCAGTTGAGCTTCCAACTTTCTGGACTTCAACACAACATAACTGCCTTAGTAACTTCATTCTCTGCCTACTTTCAGTTCCCTTTTGTGTGTCTTTCCTTATTACAATGTAAGCTCCTTGAGGACAGAGATTTTTTGTGCTTATATTTGCATCCCTTGATGCTTATCATATTGTCTTGCCTTGACATGAAATGGAATGGCTAAAGTATTTGATGGTAATTAAATTTTTCATGGTGCATTATTTCTAGAAATCATGCTCCTAGCTTATAGGAAATGAGGTGAAATGTTGCTGTCAGTAATACATAATGAATTATAACACTCTTTAACAAAGAAAATAAAGGATGGCATAATGCAAAACAAAAAAAAAAGCCGTGGGATAATAAGATCTGGAAACAGAAGAGACTTTAATGATTATCTAGTCATTTTATAGATTAGAAATAAAAGTCTGGCAAAATTAAGTGCTTTTTCCAAAGTCACTCAGATAGCTAAGTAGCAGAGACAGAATTTGAACTTAGGCCTTCTAACTCCAAATTCAGCGGGCATTCCTTTCACCACATTCCAAATCAAGAGGCCTCAGTTTGTGTGCTGGCCTTGCCACTTACTAGCTTTGTGCCTTGGGTAAGTCACTTTTGACTCTTGAACTTCAGTATTTTCATATAGAAAGTGACAATAGGAAGACTTTTTTTTCTATCTTCTTTGAACTATTCTTCTTGTGAGGAAAACACTGTGTAAATTGTAAAGCACTATATTAAGGTGAAGTATTAAAATTAACCACAATAATATTTATTTTATTATGAATTTTACTAATTTTTTTCAGAGAGGGAGGGGGAGGGGGATGGACGGAGGGAAAGAGAGAGAGAGAGAGAGAGAGAGAGAGGGAGAGAGGAGAAAGCACACAGAGGGTCAAGAAAGCCTTCAGAGAGGAGGTAGCACTGAAATTGAACCTTAAAATGATATATAGGTAACTAGGTAGTACAGTGGATATAGATCACTGGATCTGCAGCTGAGAAGGCCTGAGTTCAAATCCAGCCTCAGATACTAGCTCTTTTCCCCTGAGCAAATCATGTAAATTCCTCAAATTCTGTCTGTCTCAGTTTCCCTAAACTGTAAAAAGAGGATAATGGATAATGATAACACCTATCTCCCAGGGTCACTGTGTGTGAGGATAAAAAGACTCTCTCTTTCTCACACACACACACACACACACACACACACACACACTTTGCAAATATTAAAGCACTATATAAATGCCAGCTATTGGCTATCTTCTGAAAGGGTCATGATGGATGGCTTGAGTGAATGTATAATGACAGCTATTAAGAACAGTTAGCAGTCTAGTTCAGCTAGAATGTAGAGTCCATGGGGACTGGGAGTAGAAAATTAAACAATCCAATTCTCAAAACATAAAGCTGTCTTTTCTTATCCTCTTCTCCTCAACATGAGATACTGCAACTTTTTTACTTTTAAAAGCACCTCCTTGGTCTGTATCATTTCTTCTTTGCCATTATTGCTTTGATAAGCTGTTCTTTAAACCATCTGGACTATATTGTCATGGACCAAATAGAATACATTTTTCCTTTTGACTCCCATGATTGAGAACAGATGCTACATCCTTTTAAATTTATCTTTAGAAGATTCTGTGTCATTTTCTGAGATGTCCAATAGCATGTTTTCTATCCCAGCACTGGACAGGGACCATCTTATCAAGATTTTAACATCCTACATAGTGAAACATGATCATTCTTGTGAAACTGTGTTGTTATCGTGGTGTTACAGTTCTGTATAACAGCCACATATGGTCTCTTATCTTTTTATTTCTTGCAAATAATTTTGAGTTCCCTAAATTCAGTGAGAATGGTTGACTTTCTAATATGTTGACTGTTTCAGTACACACCTCAGATGAATAGGCAGACTTATTAGTCTGATATTCACACTCCTGTCTGACTAGCAAACCAATGGTTCTGTTTCAAACATTAAGCAGACTTAATAGTATGAGGATAATAAGTTACTCTTGACATTCAGTGGTGAGGCATTTAGCAGGAAAACAAGGGTTAAGTGTTATAAGGACAAGAATGTAGGCAAATCTACCATAGTTTGGTAATAATGGTCATATTCAAGCAAAGCTTAACCTTAGCAAATTAAGCTAACAATGATTGCGGAAGTCTATGAATGTTTCTCCGCCATTTATAAGGTCACAATGCATCAGAGAGGACAAAACTTACCCACATAGTAACACATAAACATATACTTAAATACCTAATGTCTTGCCTGACATATGTTTCATTTAATTGGGGGCACAGGTCTACCTTGGAGTCAGATTTTAGAGTCTTATTTTGATACCGAATTTACTTGCCAGATTACACATTGCTCTTGAAGTTATTTTCTCTCTCCAGGTGTATGTTATCTTGTTTGCATGATTATACTTGGTCGATGACTAGGTCAAACTTTGATTGGCCACAGCCACTGGAAATTCCAAATGCCTACAAAATTTTCTGTGTGTTAGTTAGAATATATTTCAGTTCCTTCATTGATATTTAACTTCTCCATAGCTATAGTCCTTCTCCTTTCCTAGGGTTACATTTTCCTCTCTAAAGGAAGCATTATGATGAATACTCCATAGTTGGTTCATCTGTGTAGAAATCCTCATGTTGTCTTCTCTGTTTCTATTTTTAGAGCAAATCTTTCCATTTTTCATGTTTTACCTATGAATATTTTGTTATTTTATTTAAGGAAAGCTATCAAACCTTAAGAAGGCACCCAGCTCAGAAAGATAATCTAAACACCACATGAGGGCACTTAGTAGGGATTTAGTTACTTTCAAAGTGGTTGATTGGATAAGGTATATTGGTTCAAAACAAGCTATTGAGAATACAGCATTTTAAAAAATACAAGTACATTAATCAACATCACTTTATTCAAGTATTTTTGTATCTAAAAAATGAAAGAAAAAGACTAACACATTAAAAAAGAGACCTACTGTATATTCCATGGCATACAATAATTTACCATTTTATCCCTAATTTACTCTATTAATGGCACAAAGAACAGAATGCACATTTGAAAAGTAAATGGCATTGAAATATATAACTATAATCCTGCTATGCATGTATTAGACATTGCAATAAATATAGACTAATGAAAGTGAATTTTTCATTAATGGCTTCACGAGAAACACAGCTTGTCATCATTTTCTGAAACATAACATTAAAAACATTAAATGGCTGATTATTCATAGACTCAAAAGATGTAATTCTTGACTAATGTCTGATGACTGTTAGTGTTCATCATAAAAATGTCATTGTCTCTCTGAACTTTTGGTGGGGCATGTGTCAAAAGGAAAAGGCCGCCTTTCATGGAAAGAATGATCTTATTTACACTGGACGCAGATGAGCAAAAGACTGAAAAGTCAGAAGAGTGACTTTATTCAATGGTAACTGTTCCTTAACAATACAAGAAAATCAAATAGTGAAGCAATACAGAATCTCTTTTGTCAGTGGTGAGATTTAATTATACTTCATTAATTACATTGATGTGTCAACAAAAGGTCAAGGAACAAAACTTAATGGAGGGACAAGAATAGCATGCATTTGCAGGGCTGGAATAGAGTTAAAACGTATGCTAGAAATGAAATGAATAGTGGTTAATGTTGCAGTTATTTAAACTTGAAGGGGAAATATGAAACCTTCTCCCTGACAGGTGCATATTATTACAAGATTGTGTCCCACAGTGGCTATTCCCCAGGGTCCCTGGAAGTTCACGTTCAATACAATCTTAGGCTTTTGCCATTAGGCTTAGTTAGTAACACTCAAAACTGCAATATTAGTAAAAATAATACTTCAATGTTTAAAGAGTTGTGATTGGATTAAGTGTGGATACTTTAAGTATGAGTACTCTCTTCACTGATGCAGATCACAGCCTTTCTAGGTCTCATCTTTAAATATGAGTAAGATACTGTAGTTAACATAGAGAAGAGCTTCTACAAAGTGATGAAACTGGTCCTGAAATGGCAGATAAGTATCAGGGTTGTCTGCCTCTTCCAAAGCTTTTTCCTCTGTTGGCAAAGCCTTGGAGAATTCAAAGTCACTTCCACACTACAGTGACACATTGGAGTAGAAATTTGGTGTAGGAATGACAATAGTAATGGGAATAAATAGGAATACTCCAAATCAAGCTGTAGATCTGTGATCCTATAGATTTCTGTATTCCCTCTAGTGATGCACATGATGGCCCATCCAGTGGGACTTAATCAGGTCCTCCCATACATTCTCTGTGAGTCCTCCTTCTGCTCAATGCACTGGGACCTTTCTCCTCTTCTCTCAACATTTTCTGGATAACAATGACTCTCACATGAGCTATTCATTGGCTATCCTTTGCTACATGACCAGTCCATCTTCACCTTCCTTCTTTCATAATGTATTTATTTAATCTTAGCCTTTACATACTACTGCTCCTGCATAATTCCTTGTCTGTAACTGATTGCAGCCTATTCATGTCCGTCCTGTTCTTTTTAATTGCCTTCTGAATGAGCCTCCACTTCAATTCTCCAGGGACTGTTACGTCCCATGATTCGCCACTTTATAACATCTCATGAAAAATATTGCCATAAAATGGCAAAGATGAGATTAAAAAAAAAGAAAACACATCAATAGACACAAAAAAAAAATAAAACTATGATACAAAAAAAAAACAAACCAAAAAAAAGGATAGTGGTATTAAGAGTGAGTACTTAAGGGAGAAGGTTAGGGGTCATAGATTAAAAAAGAAAAAGAACTTTAAGTTTTCCAAAGGCAACATAGGTTGGTTTCCTCTTCCATTTTAATATATATATATATATATATATATATATATGTAAGTGAACATATGTATATATAAAAGTACATATAAGTATGTATATAAATATATAAGTATATAAAATATGTGGATTATATAAATATGTAAAGCATATGCAAAAGTATATATGAATAAAAGTATGTATAAGAGTATATATAATAATAATGATAACAATAGTAATAGGAACTAGCATTTAGGTAGCACTTACTATGTGTCAAGCATTGTGCTAAACACTTTACAAT
Organism: Vombatus ursinus; assembly: GCF_900497805.2. NCBI lineage: Eukaryota > Metazoa > Chordata > Mammalia > Diprotodontia > Vombatidae > Vombatus > Vombatus ursinus. Next base: position 4,845,057 of record NW_020948983.1, read on the forward strand.
TATTATTTCATTTGATCCCTGGGATCAAATACCCTGGGAGGTAGATGCTATTATTAACCCCATTTTACAAATGAGGAAACTGAGAAAAAGCCAGTTAAATGACTTGAGCAGGGTCATATAACGAGGATGTCTGAGACCAGATTTGAATTAATGTCTTCCTAACTGCAGGTTTAGAGCTCTCTTCACTGCATCACCTAGCTACATATGTTGGTTTAGCAATAACAACAACTCAGATTCACTCAGTGCTGTACAGGTAATGATTGCTTTATGAAGGCAGGATAGGTATTATTACCATTTTATAGATCAGTTAATTGAAGTACTGAGAAATCTAGTAGCTTACCCCAAATCCCATAGCTGCTAAGCAGCAGGGACATGACTTAAATCCAGGCTATGTAATTTTAATTCTAGTTTCCTAGAATGCAACTTAGTTGTTGGTTACCTCTCTGCTTCTGGTTTAGAGAATGTTTCAGTACTTCATCCAAGATGCTAAGGAATATGCCTGGGGGCTCTCGGGCCTGACTACTCTTGCGTGAAGATTAGCAAGAGTTCTGGTGTTCTAGCTTGTCCACTTAGGCAAGGGGCTCCAAATCTGGAAAGTGGAGACTGGAACTGAAGGGTCTCATCCATGGAAAAAGGGGCAGGCAGAGCATGGAACAGAGTGAAAACATGAAGAGAAGAAGTGTTTTTATCCCAGATTAAAGTAGACCTGGACTTGACATGTTTTATGAAGTTTAATTCAACAAACATTTATTAAATGTCTTCTGTTGTAAAACACTTACTAGGTGGAGGGGATACAAAGATGACATAAGCCCAAACCCTGCTCTCATGCTCATAATTAATCTATTGGGTAGATTAGCTATAGCTATAGCCATAGCTATGTGTATAACATAAGAAGTCATGTGAAAAGTTCAAGGAGGGTCCAAATAAAGAGCTGAGAAATTTGAGAAGGGGGAAATATCACTTCCAACTACTACAGTTTACAGATTCAAACAGCTGCTTCACGATGTGGGTGACGTGCCTCTGAGTGGAAAAGAGGTACACAGGTGCTGCACCTTCAGGGAAAGATTCCCTCCTCTTCTGCTCTTGTCAGAGAGGCTGTAGGGGAAAAGGAGTGATTATGATTTTATGATGATGTGTACAAGGATCAGGAAGAAAGCTTATGGGTGGTGGATGTTATTCAACTGGTTGGACACAGGCCCAGGTGGTATAATTCTGGCAGCTGTAAAGGATGCTTGAGTTTGAAAATGTCCATGAGTGAGCTCGAGACTGGAGCTGGAACTCTGGTAGTGAGTTTTGGAACTTGACATAAGAAAGGAGAAAGTGGCCTGGGTGGGAATGTGAGCCTGAGAGCTGTGGTTCATTTGCTTGAGAGCTTGAAGGAAATAGCCTTGAGATTATGCATGGGGGCAGGGCTATAACCTCTTCTTCAGTGCCCTGCTACACATACACACACGTAACATTCATCATTGCTGAGTGAATGCTGATGAAAAGCTCTAATATCAGATTCTGTCCAGCTAATATATGAGCATTTTAGTTCCTGCCTGGTCTTGGTTTCAGGAAAATGCCAGGAGGTGGGGCAGATATGGGTGACAGGGCATTGGGTGACCTAACATTCTAATTTTTTGACATACATGGATACACAAAGAAATTTTGATTTCCCCAGTCCTGGGTGTTCCTGGTTTGTTAATTCCCTCCACTGAAACATGTTACAACCTTTCTATGATTTAGTTTAAGTCTTAGGGAGTTGCTAGAGGCAAAACGTATAGATTAAGTGAATTGCCCAAGCTCATACAATTACCAAAGTATTGGAGGCAAGGTTTGAATGGAGGTCTTCCTCATCCCAAACATAGTACTTTATCCTCTATCTCATTGCTACCTTTAGTTATTGTTACATAGAAATGTAAAATAATTTTTACAAGTATTTCAGAAAATTTGCAAATGAACATACTCTAATGTATAAAATGCCTACTCTATATAATTATCACCCCATTGAAGAAAGTCTCATAATGGTTGACCCAGTGCCTGGAATTTGTGTCATAGATCAATAGTGAGAGAGAACAGGAGTAGATCTAGGCAACTATCAGTAGGTCACCTTAACCTGTAGTATCCTGCCACCTTCCCTTTTAAGGGGCTTCTGATGTCTTGCCTTTCTTTATATTTTGCCTCAACACATTCCCTGATCCTGGTATCTTCTGCAGGACTTTGTTTGGAAAACATTTTGTATATGAAATCCTATGAAGGTAGTGGTTAATAATGGTTTAAGTGTGCTCCTCAGGGGAGAATTTATATCTTCACAGGAGATACCTGAATGGTATAACCAGGAGGGGAAACTTTAGGGCAAGGGAATTTACCTAGACATCTCAAATACTATGTTATTGACAGATGTCAGTGTGCCTATTTCTAAGGCTTTCCCCAAGAGAAAATATTAAGAAATTAGCTTGGTAAGAACTTTTTATTCTATTTCTGTTGCATTTTTTATAGCCAAAGGAGCAACCCTAGCCCAGCTCCCCATTGTATATCTCTTCTAATTTCCTACCCTTTCCAAGGCTCTTTCCTGCATAAAAAGAAAACAATTTTTAGAAACTTTGTCCCCACAATTCAAATACCAGCAAAAAAAAAAAAAAGAAATGCAAATTGGTTGTGGTCAATTTTTTACTCACCAGCCAAGTTTCTAAACAGCATTTCTCTTTGTGCTTTTCTCCCCCACCCCCCAAATCTCTCCTCACTCAGCATTATGAATCTCAATGTAGCTGAATCATGCAGGTCTGATTTAGCCTGCAAAAATGTTAGTCAGAGCAAGCAAGATGTACTCTTTGGCCTTGACTGCTCTAAGCTGCTATGAATCACAAGTTTAGTTTTTGCCAAATGAAAAGCAATTTCACTTGCAAAAAAAAAAAAAGCATGTGTTGAGGGAGGGGGTGAGGAGCAGTTTCGACTTTCAGTTCACAGGAAAAAAGAATGCTTTCTTTACTTTTCCTTGAAACCCGCAAAAAAAAAAGCTTATATTGACTGAATTTTCTTTATATTCAAATTTTAAAATTTCTCTTCTACCTTTATTATAATTACAAACCATTAGCCTAATCAATAGTCATTGATTACAAATGGGTGGTAATAATAAAGTTTATGAAGCACTTTATCTGCATTATATAATTTAATCTTCACAACAACCCTATAAGATAGGTACATGAATAAAAAAGCATTTATGAAGTCCTTACCACGTGCCAAGCACTATGTTAAGCACTGGGGATAGAAATACTAAGGTAAAGAGTCCTTATATCTAGGAGCTTATATTCCAGTGGAAGAAAAAAAAACAGAAAGGGGGCAGAAGGAAGCGGTGACCAAGGCTAGGCACTTTGGTTTAAATAGTTGCAAGTATGGTGAGTGGGGCCACAGAGAAATGTATTGGCATGTCCTGTCCAGGAACAATGACAGAAATGATTAGATTTTGGTTCCTGATTCTGAAAGGGGTAAGGGGGTGGAGGGGAGGTGGAAATGCAAAGGACATAGTCTGGGCAGGGAGTTGAGTTGGTTAGGAATTTGTGAAGGGGGTGGTTGGAGAGGAGAGGATGAAGTAAAGAATGGCTGGAAGTTTTTCTGAAATAATGTATGGGGAGAGACAGTCACCAATCAGGAGAGTGGGGTCTCAGGCCAGTTATTATTATACCCTTCTTACAGCCACAGAAACTGAGGCTCAAATAGGTTAAACGATTTATCCTGAGTCTCACAGCATATAGAAATATAGAAGACGAAATCTGAACCTAGGCCTTTTCAACTCTTGAAGTCCAGGGTGCTAGCCACTGCAGCACGAGCTACTTTTGTAGCAATGAGCAAGGCACCAAAGGGAACTCGTACAGTCATCCATAATATATTGTTAGGGAGATGCCTAGAAATAGGAGTAATCATATTCTTTTTTTCCTCCAACTAAATGCATGGCACATTCCTTAACAGCAGCACATTACTGGATATTAGGAGATTCAGATCCTAAAACATTTGCTAATTTTCTTATTACCTTAATAGTCAGTTTCTCAGATTGTCACCTTTATTTTGTTTCTGTGGCATTTCTGTCTCTACCACAGAATGCCATCCACGGCCAAAGCATCTTTCTTTTCTTATGGGGACTGTCTATCTTGACTTTTTGAGTTCAACTTAAGGCACCATTCACCTGCTCAGTATGTTCAGTCTATACCAGCCTTTAGCTTATTGAAGACTGCTCCTAAATACTGGTTCTCTTGTGCTGCTGCAGTCCCATTAAGCTGTCTGAAACATCTCATTTTTTTCAAGATTGTTCTTGTTATGAACAATTTTTGTAGTGTAGAGAAGTATTGTGAGGGAGCAAGCATTTCAGATAACATTTCAGATTAGGCTATTATGGCAAAATTGAGCATTCCAATCAAGTCATCGGGCTTCTAAACTGATTTACTACATCTGTGATCTTTTATGTTGGAAACTATTTGGAAGAAGAGAGAACAGAAAGCTGTAGCTGATTTCCTCTTCCCCCTCCCCAATATTCTAAGTAATAAAAGCATGGAAAAAATAGAAGCTGGTGTATCATGTTCATAATGTGTCCAGGCCATGAAGCAAAGATCATTTGCTAGAGTTGGGGAGAGACAATGCGACCTTGGAAACTGAGCACCAGACCAGAAACTAGAATCTGGTGAATTCAAGTCCTGCTTTCATCACTGGCTTTGAGAAAGTCACTAACCCTCATTTTCTCCACAGATAACCCTAATAATTTCACCTCTGCCTCAGAATCTTTGTTTCCCTTCATGGCTCAACTTCGATGTCCCCTTTTCTAGAGATAGCTAGGTGGCGCGGTGGATAAAGGAAATGGTCTGGAGTCAGGAATTCCTGAGGTCAAATCCTACCTCAGACACTCACTGTGTGACCTTGAGCAAGTCATTAAACTCTGCCTATCTTGGTTTGTAAGACAGAGATAGTAATGGCATCTACCTCACCTATTGTGAGGATGAGATGGTATTTCTGAAATGCTTTGTAAACCTTAAAGTGCTACATAAACATTATTATTACTGCTAATTATTCCATGCCACCTTCCCTGGTGTCTGTAGTTGCTACCTCTTCTTTCTCCTCAACATTCTGTACACCGTTTTTCTTTGTGTGAACGTATTGTATCCCCCAATGGAATTTAAGCTTTTTGTGGGTTTGAATTGTTCTGTTTTTGTCTTTTATATTGGCAGTACCTTGCAAAGTACCTTGTACACTGTAGGTGCTTAATAGATGTGTTTTGAATTAATTCCTCACATCAAAGAATGCTGGAAAGATCAATTTCATACATTATAATACAGATCATGTTTGAGAAATTAAAGTACACGTTCCAATAGTTCTGTAAGATTGTTGCCTCATAACTTTGAGGGGTAGGTGGAATAAATAGTATTGCCATTTTACAGATAAGGCAACTGAGGTTCAAAAAGATAAAGGAATTTAGACACAGTTACAATAGTACACTGTATACCAAATGAGACTTATTTTTAAGTTTAACTAGAGAAACTAATTAGAATCCAGATATAGATCTTTTTTTGGGAGGGATTATTGTCCCCTCTGATATATTTTACAAATTTGAAATTTGTATACAAAGGAGAAAAAGAGATACTAATTAATTCTTTAAATATTAGAGAAATATTTACTTTTGACTATATAAAATATATAGTGATATTATGTGCTGCATATTGTATTAATGGCATTACCTTAGCATTTATTGGGAAATAAGGATATATAGATATAGATGTGTTTAAACAATGTAGGCATTTTAGTTCCCTTGAAAATGATGAGCACTTACAAGTTTGGGCATTTAACTGAAAGAAAATCCTTATTCGGGCATCAAAAATATATTTCTGCAACCTTGCCTGATTTACATTATGCTTTCCATATTTTATATTTACTGTTGGAAACAGTCCATCAGAAATTGTCCATCAATAAATTACTCATCTATGATGAACAAGAAAAACTACAAAATGCTTACTATACAATAGTTATTGCTATATTTAAACTATCAGTGAGAAAATCAGAAAAGCTCAAAATCGCTTTCTCAAAGTTTGGAAAGTTTACCCTTTTTCAATATTAATATACCTTCTCTGAGCCACAAAATATTTTTAGTGTTAGAGTTTGTTCTATTGATTTTAAATATATAATTTTCTAAGCTTCAATTTGTTCATCTGTAACAGAGATTTAATTTATAATGTGTTAGAAGAACTGGGTCTTGATATGTCTTTTAGAGGTTCAAAATTCGGAGGACCAATGTTCATATCGAATGGGTTTAATCGGTTACCTTTTTCACTAACTTGATAAATAGCTTTTTCTTACTTTTATCAAATAGCTTAGAAAATGCTGAAGAAACATTGCCTCACTCCTACTGCCTTTTCCCAGTCTGTATTTTTAATTTGGTTCTTATGACTTTTTTTAACAGACATATTCAACTTACTTTTGATTTACTAAGTTTGTGTCTTGGTGTGACATTTTTATTTACCATTTTTCCTGTGTCAGTTCACAGCTCCATGTAAAACAGAGATTCTGGGCACTTGGGATGAAAATGTGCATTGAACTTAAGAGTTGGAAGATCTTTGCCTGAACTCTGGCTCCATTCCTTACAAGCTGTGTGTATGTCCTTCAATATAACACTTCAAGTCTTTGGGTTTTAATTTCTTCATTTTTAAGATGGGAATAATGGTAGCTGTCCCTCGTCTCATGAAACTGTTTCAAGGACACAATGGCATAATATATGCCATAAAGTGTTTTATGGAATCATGCACAAAGATACTAGATTTTGAGTTTAGAAGGGACTTTGGAGACCACTTAATCCACCTCCCATACCTCATTTTACAGATGGAGAAACTAGAGCCCAGAGAAGTTCAATGACTTAACTATTAGATTGTGAACTCCTGGAGGGTGGGGACTCTCTTTTGCCTCTGTTTGTGTTCCCAAGGCTTAACACTGTGCTGGCACTTAGTAGGTACTTAACAAATGTATATTGACTGTCTGACTTGCCCAAGGTCACCCAGGCAATAAATAGCAGAGTCAGGATTAAACTCAACGTTCCCCTATGCTACATCTGGTATTCCTTCCAGTATATCATGCTGTCCTCTTCATATAAAACCAGATGTTGCAGCTATTATCACTATTGTCCTTCTGGTTAATTGCTCTTATTAATTCTGAAAAATCAGGATAATAATAACACCTACCTCTTAGAGTCATTGTGAGGATCAGATGAGATAATAGTTAAAGCGCTTTATAAACCCTAAATGTGATATAAATGCTTGTTGTCAATGTTGTCATTGTTGTTATCATTATTTTGTCCTTGTTGCTCTTGGTATTGTTATTATTCTTATGCTTGTAATCCTAAACTCTGGAGGTCTGCTGCTAACTTTATAAATGGAAAGCCCTGCTGTTTTGGGAGTTGAGTGGTTAAAACCCCCTGGGTTGTTAGGAAATGCCTCACTGCTCCTTTATGGGAACGAGGTACAGGATTAACAGATGTTCTGAACAAACCTGTACAATCTCCAGTTTTAGTGCAGGAGGAGCTGACCTCTATATATTACTTTTACAACTTTAAAACCCAAACCCAGTATAAATGTCCATGCTTGAAGAGCTGATTTCCTCCACTTAATTGCTTTAGACTTTTCTCCTGTCTTGCACTTGGCAGCATGCCACTGGCCTGTTTTATTTCTTTATTGTTATTTTTCAAGTCACTGGAAATAGAGAAGCCCTCAAATAGCACATGACCCTCACAAGCCATAGATTCTGACTTTAAGAAGATTAACAACAACAACAACAACAACAAAATTCAACATATAATTTGGTTGTAAGAAGGGAAAAAAGGATGTGTTGATTCATTTCCAGATGTAGAACTTATTAAGAAAATTAATTTATGTAACACCTTTCTGCTGTGGAGGACAAAGTACTTTATATTTTCCCATTAATTCTGGCAAGAGTGTCATGGATACTATGTGTCTAAATTTAATAAAATAATATTAACAGTTCTCTTAAATTAAAAATTAAATGGAGTAAGTATAAACTGTAAGATAAAAATGGGCTAAATTAGGAAATAAAAATCTTTCTTGTAGGGCCTGTAGAAGTAGAGGCCCTTGAGTACTCAAATATAACTCATTGATAGCACAAGCAGAGAGAGGGCTTATCATCCAGCCTGATGCCTCAAAGCAGCTCCTGACATGGGAATTATTGCAAAATAGCATTCAAACTTTCACAATTAAGGGGATTGTCATTGGATCGGATGGTCACAATAAAATAGAAAGTTATGCTCTTTTCACCTTGAAATAAGGGGATATGGTTAGATTTTTAAGGATAACCCCAAGATCAACAGTGTTCAATTTAATTTGCCAAACATATATCAAATACCTATTGCCTGTGGCATCCTTTCCTAATTAGTGATCTCAGAGCCTGGATCATTATTTCAGTAGAAGCCCAAGCCAAACTCACTTTCCTTCTTGATGCCAATCTTTCTCTGGTACACTTTCCTGTCTGTTCTCAGATCCCCTTTATGTCTTCTCTTATGAGAATGTAAGTTTCCTGAAGGCAGGAACAATCTAGTTTGCTTGTATTTCTACTTGGATCACTTAGGAAGCTGACTGTACATATCTTAATAAATGTACTATGATCAACCTGTCTGTCTATCTATCTGCCAGTCTGCCTATCTACCTATCATGTATTTATTTACTATGTACCAGATAATGGGCTAGGTGTTGGGGGTAAGAAGACAAAAAATGAAACCGTATGGGGTCTGAATTCTGTCGGGGAGATACTACATGTTCACAAGTAAATGTTTACAAAGTTGTTCCAAGAGAAAGAGAGTGATAATTATTACAAATGTTATTTGGTAAACCCTCACTAAACTATTAAAAAGCATGTGATGTGTGTGTATAATATACATATGGTGTATATGTATATATGTAATTATGTATATGTATAGTATATATAGATATAATCAATAAAACTATACATTAGCATGGTTTATATATATACTCACTACATATTTACATATGTAGACAGGCATATGTATATATGTATGTATGAATAAGCATCTGCTACCAAGATATATAAGGAAGTCAAAGGAAAAATTCCTTAGAATTTTAAAACAGATTGACAATACAATGTCAAAATTAAACTACAGGTGTATATATAACCATATACATATGTAAATACATAAACATATATAATATATATACATATACTACACATATATATGTATGCACACATGTATATGCAATACAACATATATACATCTCTGTCTTCCATATATTTTTATTATGTATTTCAATATATAAATAAACATGTATCTTTTCTATGTATTGTCCGTATATATGTGTGTACATATGCACACACACATACACACACCCACACATATATAGAAGACAAAGAAAAAGATCCTTAACATTTTAAAAAAGCTTCAAAATACAATGCCAATATTAAGCCAAATATAGAGTACGGTTTCCTAGGGTTTTTTCCCAATGTGAACGGGAGAGCAATGCATTGATGCTTCTTTAAAAATGTTTATTTATATAATATTTTATTGTTGGATGACATTTTGATATGCATTATCACATCTGATCTTTATAGCAGCTCTGTGAGGCAGGCAGAGCAAGAATCAGTGTTCGATTAGTAAGTGGTGGCTTCAAGACTTAAACCCAAATCTTTGACAAGTCCAGGGTACCTAACTCTATCATGCTGTCTCTATTAATCAATCATTCCACTAGTGAACAAAAATGCGGAATCCAGACCTTGTCCTCAGATAGTAGCAGGATTAAACAAAATAAGATCTACTCCCTGAGCTTAAGTAGTTTATAATCTAGTAAGGGGAATAAAATAAAAACATATAAAATGATTAGAAAAAATAAGTACAGTAAGATTTCTGAGGACAAGATTTAATAGTACCAGAATAGCTGGAGAAGACTTCATGTAGAAGGTAGATTTTCTATGAAGCTTTAAGGGCTAAGCAGTATTTGGATAGATGGAGATAAGAAGAAAACATTGATTGGATTTGGGGGTTTAGGGGTTTGAGGTTGGGAACATGAATGAAATGAAAATGAACTTGGGATTGGGGTTGGTAGGTGGCTTAGACATATAGATAGACATTCAGAGAAAAGAAAGCAGGCTTCTGAGGAAACTAGGACACTAATTAGCTTGACTTGAAAAAAAAGATATCTATTAAGGATTAGTGATAAATAGAATTGGAGAGTAAAAGGTCTTAAAAACTAAGCAGAAAAGTATGGCCTTGTGATAGGCAATGCACATTCTTAAGTTGGGTGAATAACTTGGTCAAAACAGTGTTTTAGGAAGATGAGACTAGCAATGATATACACAAGATAGCCTGGAGGGCAGGAAAGAATCCAAGCCTGAGAGAACAGAAGAATGGTGTTACTCACTTAAAGAAATGGGGATAGTTAGAAAGGAAAACCACTTTGTGAGGGAAGATGAGTTTGGTTTGTAACAGATTCAGTTTGGTTATATATGTTTGGGCAGCTAGGTGGTACAGTGGATAGAGTGCTGGACCTGGAATCAGAAAGACCTCAATTCAAATCTGACCTCAGACACTAGCTGTGTGACTCTGGGCAAGTCACTTAACCCTTTTTTGCCTCAGTTTCCTCATCTGTAAAATAGGGATAATAATAGCACCTATCTCCCCAGAAGTATTTATTGACTGACTGATAAACCATGATTTTGTTACAATACTCCATCACTCGCCCACTACCTTTCTCTGTCTACATTTCTGATCTTTGAGAATTCATGACTTCCATGATTTCATCACTTATCTCTATATTGATTAACCCTAAAATATCATCTCCAGCCTTTACTTCTCATATTTTTCCAGGACCATATTTCCAATGGCTGCTGCTGCTATTACTACCACTACTGCTGCTATTTTTATAACTCTTAATATGTGCCAGGCACTGTGCTAAGTGCTTAACAAATCAAGACTGTAAGTTTACCTACAGTCACACAGCAAGTTAATAGTAATGACAAGAACTGAACCAAATTTGCTGATTACAAAGGGAAGTGATTGTTTTACTGATGCCTCTCAACCTTTTGCACCTGAGATTTCATTTGAATTATCTGTGTTCATCTAAGCAAACTTTGACTAAGCCTACCTGTTCTGTCTAGCAATCTTATTCAAAATTAGGCAAATGCCACTGTAGATACCACACTATTTAGCTGCTTAAAACAGAAACTGAAGTGCATGTTTTCATTATAATATTTTTACATATTAACTGTTACTAATTATGAAAAGTTGATTTTTATTTAATTTGACAATTTAAACAAAAGTAAAGATACTTCAGTGTCATTAGAAAAAATTATAAGCTCTGTAATTTTCTAAGCTGCTTAAAAACACAAAAGTAAATTGTTACAGTTGTTATCTAAATATATAGTTGTTATCTAATATATCTAAATATAGTTATCTAAGTGATTAACAGGTTATATGTAAAATATTTTCTTTAGTTAGAATTTGTCAATATCATTATCAATGTCTGCTTTTCAAAGTGTAGATCATCACCACCATCATGATTTTATATAACATTTCACATGTTGTGGAATTCAAGTGTTTGTTAAAAAAAAAGATTCAGGTGATTAGTAAAAATAGCACCATGGTTTTAAAAGCAAGAGAAGATATTGAGGATTGGGTCTCAGTCCCCAAAAAGAAATTTAGAATTCCTGATTTTGGATCATAAAGCCCACACCACTACAACAAAGCTTCTTTTAATATTTGGTGACTTTCCTATGAAAAAGTGTTTCCCTTTATTTTTATTTTGGCAGTCTTCTCCATATACTTTCAACTATCATGGACATAGCTGATAGAGATTGTAAGAAATCTGCTAAGGTAGATTGAGGACTATTGTGTCCTGTGACCCTTTCTTCTCCTGTAACTTCCCTCATTTTTCACTGAAATCTAGGTCTTGGCTCATTGGTTTCTTCTCCAGATTTTTAACTTTGACTCTTTCCCCCAACTTTCTGGGGGTCAACTATTCCAGATCCACTGTAAGGGGAAATATTATAGTGGAATTCCTTTAGTACCACTTCCTCCTCTTCTCCAAAAAGGATGCATCAACTTTTTAGATGTTGTAAAGGGTATTTATCACAAAGTACTATAATGGAATATACAATATAAGGTAGGATTATATAGCAAAGGTTGAAAAGGATAACACTTTCACAGGTTGGCTTGACCCCAAGAAGAGGTATATGAGAAGACACTTAATCTCTATCCATTGCAGAGGTGGAGTGCTGGTGGTGGTAGCAATATTATTCTCTGGGTGTGGAGCATTGCATACAACATCAGTTTTTTTTTTTCAGTATTAATATATTGAATCACTTTTGCTGAATTTTTCTTTTCTTCCTTTTTCTTTTTTATTAAACTTTGTTATAAATAATTATTGTGTACTAAATAAATGAATGCTGTCTATGTTAATATAAAATATGGCTTTCTAGGTGGGGTAAAGGAAGGAATAAAGAAAGGAAATTTAAGTGATGTATAAACAAAAAATGTAAATAAAATCTATTTAAAAAACAGTTTCTTAGGTTGTCAAGATTCCCAAAGTTAATCCTGGCCCTCAGCACCAACTATAGGATATCTGGACCTAGTATGTTTGGACTTCCTTTTGCCAAACTTCCTTCTAGTCTATTTTAATATTGATATTCACTTAGTTCTAATCTCTTTTAAATAGATTTGGCTTGCCAAAGATGTTTTTTCTGTAAGCAGGTCTTTTACATCTGTAGTCCCTTGCTCAGTTGATCTGTGGGATACCACATACTGATCTCAGGCAATAACCTGGCAAAATGCCTTTTGTCTTCCCATTCCCACCTTAGTTTGCTCAAATATATCTTTCATTAGGGCTGAGATTTTTTTTTTCTTAAGCTACCAGTCCCTCATGCCATTGGTGACCAATCAGACTGTCCTAGATGTAACAAGTTCTCCCAGCAAGTTCTCTCTCTGTCAGAATCATAAACTATAGAAGTTCCAAACCTTGGTGGAGCCTGTTGATATTTCTCAAAGGAGAAGAAATGGGATGATTAAATTCCAACTTCAACATTCGCTAATTGTGTAGTCACTGGCAAATTACTTTAATATCTTCCTGAGCCTTGGTTTCTTTATTTGTGAAATGGTGATAATAATCTAATAAAGCATAAATTCCATTTTTTGTTTGCCTTAGTAAATCCAGTGCATAACGGTGTCTTACACATAGTAGACAATTAATAAATGGCTATTGATTTGGATGAAGTATCAGAAGTACCTACCTCACAGGGTTGTTGAAGGGAAAGATGAGGAGTATCACAGAAACACTGACTATTAAGAGTTTGAAGGGACCTTGGAGGTGATGTAGTTTGTTTTTTTATCTTCCTCCCCATTTATTTGTTTATTTTACCAAGATTGAATGTACAAGAAAAATATTCTAGTCATGGCTTTAATTATTGTTATCATCATCATTGTTATTGTTGCTGTCTGTCATTACATTCTTTTTCAGCACACGCTCATCATCTTGCTGTCTATTTTTTTAGTTCCTGGTTGGGATGCTGAATCTTGGATGCTAGGATGTTAGAAGGAGAATGTTATTTAAAGTTTATTTAATCCTCCTCCATTATTTTATTCATAAGGAATTGGAGGCTTAAAGTAACATTTCTCACATCATATAATTAATAAATGGTGGAACTTGGACGAGAGTCCAGGTGTCCTAACTTCCATTTCAGGGGTCTTTCAACTCTATCAAATTGTCTTCATGACATCCTCAAAGTAATGCCTTAAAAGAATAACAACAAATAATCTAAACTGTAGGCCCTATAAACATAATGACCAAGTTTGACTCCAAAGAAGAGATAGGAGGCTGAATATCCTATCTATTTGCAGAGGTGAAGGACTCTGGATTCAGAGTACTACAAATATTTTTAGGCTTGGTTAAATAATAGATTTTAGTTCTGCTGAGCTTTTCTTTCTGTATTTTTGATTTTGTTATAAGGGAGGACTAGGTGTTGATATATGAAGGAGAGGGGTATATTGGAAAATTAAGGTGATAGTTGGTGGAGTTGTGAACTAACCTAACCATTCTGCAGAGCAATTCAGAACTATGCCTAAAGGGCTATAAAACTGTGCATACCCTTTGACCCTGCAATACCACTAGCAGGTCTATATCACAGAGATCATTAAAAAAGGGAAAAAGGACCCACATGTACAAAAATATTTATAGCACCTCTTTTTGTGGTGGCAAAGAATTGGAAATTGAGAGGATGCCCATCAATTGAGGGATGGCTGAACAAGCAGTGGTATATGAATGTAATGAAATACTATTGTGGTACAAGAAATGATGAGTAGGCAGATTTCAGAAAAATTTGGAAAGCCTTACTTGGACTGATGCTGAAGTGAGCAGAACCAGGAGAACATTGTACCCAGTAATAGCAACATTGTGCGATGACCAACTTTGATAAACTTAGCTCTTCTCAGCAATACAGTGATCTAAGACAATTCCAAAAGACTCATGATGGAAAATGCTATCCTCATCCAGAGAAAGAACTATGGAGTCTGAATGCAGATTGAGGCATACTATTTTCTCTCTCTCTTTTTTTTCTTTCTTATGGTTTTCCCCTTTTGTTCTGATTCTTCTTTTCACAACATGACTAATGGGGAAATATGGTTAATATGATTGTACATGTATAGCCTATATCATATTACTTGCCATCTTAAGGAGGAGGAAGGGGAAGGGAGGAAGGGAGAAAAAAATTTGGAATTCAAAATCTTATAAAAATGAATGTTAAAAACTATGTTTACATGTAATTGGAATAAACAAAATACTATTAAGTGGAAAATCAAGGTGATATAACAAAATCAATAAACAATTTGAAGGAAAAATATAAATATAATACTTGGACAGCAGAGAGCAACTCAAACTCTTGCATTGCTAGAGGGTTGGTGGTCATTAAATTGTAAGCTTCTTTATACTATTTTCACTGTTTTTTGTTTTTTCTTCCTCATGGTTTTCCCCTTTTGTTCTGATTCTTCTTTCACAACATGACTGATATGGAAATATATTTAACATGATTTTACATGTGTAACCTAGATTGGGTTGCTTGCTCTCTTGGGGAAGGGGGTGGGAAGGAGGGAGAAAAATTTGTAACTCAAAATTTTACAAAAATGAATGTGGAAAATTATCTTTACATGTAACTGGGGAAAACATTATTAAGGAAAAAAAGATTGTAAACTTCTTGAGGGCAGGAACTGTCTTTTGCCTCTCTTTTTGTATTGATTGCTATCAATACAAATACAATACACAGTGGCATGGAGTAGGTGCTTTATTGATTGATCAGTTGAAGTGCCTCTTCAGCCACTTTTATACTCATCCATATTGAAATGGGCCACGGCAGCAGCACTGCTAAGAGAGAAGAATTATTTCTATTTTACGTGTATGTGCATATGTTTTATATCCCTTCAGGTATGAATTCTCTAGTGTTTCCTTCTTTTTGAATCAGGTCATCTTCTAACTTAATCCTTGCTGTACCCTAAAAACCCTGCCAACAAATTCCAAAGGGCCCTGAAAGTCCTATAATTGTCTTCCTGGTGAGTTTTATGTATTGTTTAAAACCAATTTCAAGCACTTCAAATAACACATTATTATAATAAAAGACAAGTGTTACTAATATAAAAGGCAGCTTTTACTGTCATTTTCAACTGTCTTTTGATAATGTGAATTGATTTTTTTTTGAAAGAGCCCAAACAGCAGTCTTTGAAACTCCACCTCGAAATAGGTCAGAGTCATCCCTCCACCATCCTCCTCCCCAGTTATGTTGTACAGCATGAAAGGCTTTCTGTTTTCTCATGGTTTTGCTCCTCACGGGACCTCCTATGGATCTTTTCTCTTAACAGAAAAGAATCCATTGACTGAGCCTATCCTAAAGCTAACAGACTGAAGTTTTTATGGGGAAGCAACAGCAAATTGAGTGTAGATATTGACCACGCTACTGCAGTTAAAAATATGACAAACTGTGCCTTTCCAGATTGGTTCCTATATTACTTGTCATTCTTATCTAATGCCTGCTTTATTTGTTACTTGTTAACCTTCCAGCTGTAGGATACCTATAAAATAAGGTGGCCACTTGTAGTACCACAATAGGTACAACTAGATGGAACTAAAGTTGGAACACTTGGGTTCTACCACCTAGGTTTGCCTAGGCAAGAAACTCCTCTCTCTGGGATGGTTTCCTTATGGATAAAGTGAGGGAGGGACTTGGAATATATGACCCGAAGAGCTACTGAATAATTATCTTCAAGTACCTTCAGGGCTTTCATAAAGAAGAGACCTAAGACTTATTCTGCTTGGTCCAAGAGAGCAGAAGGAGAAGCAATGAGTGGGAACTATAAAGGGGCTTGATGGAAGCAAGCAGCCTCCTCATTCTTAAAATGAATGATCTTCCTTAAGAGGAAGTAGACCTCCTGGAGGCTATGCCCCCAGATGCCAGAGCAAAGGCACCTAAATGATCACTTGATGCAGATGTTGTAGACTAGAGGAAATTCTTTTTCAGGAATGGGATGGACTAGAGGATCACTGAAGTCCCTTCAGATTTAAACATTCTATAATCCTCAGATTCTATATGACTTCTAAGGTCCCTTCTAGCTTGAAATCTCTGACCCTATAGCAATTTAAAGATTACCAAGTACTTTCCTCTCAACAATCTAATTGAGATAAATAGCATAGCTATGATCTCTACTTTATAGATGAAACAACTGAGTTTGAGAGAGGGTTAAGTGACTTTCCTATGAGCACCCAGCTAGAAAGTGATAGAATTGGGATTTCAATTAAATAATCATTTATAATAGAATAATAATAATAATAATAATAAATACATGAAGTCAATTTAAGTCAATAAGCAGTTGACTCTTCTCTACCAGGAAGAATGACTTTAAATTGGAATCAATGACCTCAGTAGCAGTCAGCCATTTCAGAAGGCAGTCAGTGAGTTGCCATCCCAGATGCCAAGGAGAACATGCCAGGCCAGGCCAAACTGCCAGGCACAAGTGGATGAGCCTAAATGCGCAAGTTTACACTTCTCATTTAACTTGAACCAGCTGCATTGTATGGGAAAGACTATATTAACTTCAAAAGAGCAACTCTGTTTTGTTTTGAGCCTCTATTTTGTGACCAAGTAGCTGGAAGGGCAGGAGAAGGGAATAAACATTTATATAATGCCTAATAAGTGCTAGTCATTGTGCTAAGCACTTTTTAATATTGTCTATTTTGATCCTTACAACAACCCTAGGATATGGGTGCTGTTATTATCCCCATTTTATTGTTGAGGAAACTGAGGCAAATAGAGACTGTGACTTGCCCAGAATCATGCAACTAGTGTCTGAGGTTGGATTTGAACTAAGGTCTTTCTGACTTCAGGTCCAGGGCTTTCTCCACTACAACAGCTGTTGCGTCCAGTTGTTATATGTTATATGTTATCTGTAATAAGATAAGGACCTGAATTGTATAGTTTGACAATTATTCATGTGAACCCCCCAAACTAGTAAACAACTACTAAAGTCAGGAAGACTCCTCTTCATGAGTTTAAATCTAACCTCAGACATTTACTAGCTGTGTGACCCTGGGCAAGTCACTTACTCCTGTTTCCCTGTATAATAAACTGGAGAAGGAAATGGAAATGGAAAACCACTCCAGTCTCTTTGCCAAGAAAACCCCAAATGGGGTCACAAGGAGTCAGGCATGATTGAAATGACTGAACAACAACAAAAATAACTGATAAATACTTGTAAATGATGTTAAGAAAGGAAAGATTTGATTGATAGTTTTTTTTTTATCATAAGCTTAAGTAATTGATCACTGATCAGAACTTAAATGTAATTTGTAAACACCTTTAGCCAGAGCCATACATAACTTTGGTCTACTCGAGGACATGGTGATCAGGCTGCTCCTGGGCCATGACTAGAACTGACTCCTGCATTATCCAAACTTTGAAATTTGAGCACACAAGGTTTACTCAAAAGCAGTCCTGATGGACAAGAAATTGCCTGAATGCACCTCAGAGAAGGCCCCATGGCCTGGGGCCAAGCAGAAAGAGCACCTTGTCAGGAGCACAATCTTAGGAGGGATGTTTAGGGTTCAGGCTGGTGTTTTGTTCCTAAAGGGTTTGATGTTAAGATTATTGAGTATTCTGTAAAGATTGATTACATGTATTGATGAGTGCATCATTAGTGCACCTTCCGTTCTAATAAGCATATGTAACAGTAAATTGGTTTTACATGAGTACTAAGTGTTACAGTAATTTTTACCTTACAATTATGTCTATCAAATACAGAAAACACATTGTTCTTATGCATATCTCTAGGTTTACCCAGGGGTGTCAGATACTCCCTATGATTTCCAGACACAGCACTGCCTACTGGGGATCCAAAGGAAAAAAGAAAAAGAGTCTTTGCTCCCAAGGAGGGAAATAACATGCAAACAACCATGTACAAAATATGTACAGGATAAGTTGGAGATAATCAACAGAAGTAAGGCACTAGAATTAAGGAGCATCAGGCTAGACTTCCTGAAGAAGATGGAATTTTAGCTGGGTCTTGCAGGAGGTCAGAGAAGCCAGGAGATGGATATGAGGAGGGAGAACAATCCAGGCATGAGGGGCAGCTAATAAAAATGACTAAAGTCTGGAGATGGAGTATCTTATGGGAGGAACAGCAAGGAAGCCAATGTCACTCCACCACAGAATACTTAGAGGATTGTTCATTCTTCATTTTCTTTTTTTTTTTTTTTTTTGGTGAAGTAATCAGGGTTAAGTGACTTGCCTAGGGCCACACAGCTAGTGAAGGTCAAATGTCTGAGACTGGATTTGAACTCGGGTCCTTCTGACTCCAAGGCCAGAGCTCTATGTGCTGTACCACCTAGCATTCTTTATTTTCTAGAAGGACCATTGACATCAGGGGGTCTTTACTGCATGTGAATTAGATTTAAGTGAGGCAGAATTGCACAAAGCTGTCAACCTCACTCTCTCTTCCAGAGTCCACTGGTAAGACAAAACTGGCAATGGCCTGGGTGGCAGTGGATAACCTTGGCTCTTCCATGTCTGACCAAGCTCTAAGCACTCCACAGTGCTTGCTTCAGCTGCCTTTATGGCCTTTGGAACCAATTGTTCTCCTCTGCTCATTCTGCTCAGGGAAGTCTTAGGTGAACATTCCCCTAACTCACTGATGACTCTGAGGCCTGTTGGTCACCCTCAACCTGGTTTATCCCATCTGTTGCAACGGCTTTACTGAGGTGAGGCCACTGTGCATTTAGAGCCACAGGTGAGAGCTGGATAACAGATTGACACCAAAAGTGGATGAGCAGCCCTGAAAAGGGCTCAGCAAGTCCTCATATCAGAGGTGCTAGTCCTCCTGAACACCCCATACCCCCCTGGGAAAGTACAGGGCCAGGTTATAAGGGGCTTTGAACACAAAACAGGGTTTTAAATCTGATCCTAAAGGTGATAGGGACTTCTCGGTGTTTTCTGAGTTGAAAGTTTTTTGAGGGGGAGGATAGAGTGACATGGGTCAGACCTGTGTTTAATAAATATTAATTTGACAGTTGAGTGGCGGGTAGACTGGAGTGGGGAAGAGATTTGATATGGGAGACCAAACATAAGGTTATAGCAATAGTCCAGGAAGTGATGAGTGACTGCACCAGGTTGGTAGCAATGTCCAAGAAGAGAGGTGGGCATTTATAAGAGATATTACAAAACTTGAATCTACTGTAATCGGCAATAGATTGGCTATAGGGAGAGTGAGAATGAAGAGTTGAGGATGACACAGAAGAGGGGAGGGCCTGAGAGAAAAATAATGAGTTCAGTTTTGTTGAATTTAAGATGTCTACACTGCATGTAATATGAGATGTTGAAAGAGGCCACTGGAGACAAGGAGAGAGGACAGGGATGGATAAGTAGATCTGAGAATCATCAGTGTAGATATGTCAGACAGTATGTTAGGGGCTAAGAATGCATAGATAAAATTGAAATAGTCTCTGCCCTCAAGAAGCTTGCATTTTATTTGAGAGAAACAGATAAGTAAATGCAAAATCTATACAAAATTAATACATAGTAATTGGGAGGGGGCACTAACAAGAAAAAGAATCAGGAAAGACCTTTTCAAGGAGGTGGCCTGAACTAATCCTTGAAGGGAGGTAGGGGTTCCAAGAGGCAGAAACAAGGAGGGTAGGCATTATCCCAGCTATGGGGAATAGCTTCAACAGAGGCACAAACATGAAAGACAGAATATTATGGACAGGGTAGTTGGTAGACCAATTCATTCAGAATGTAAAATGCATGGGGGGAGTAATACAAAATCAGCATGCAAATATAAATAATAGCCAGATTGTGAAGGACCAGACGACTTCAAATTTTATCGCTAGAGGCTATGGGAAGCCACTAGAGTTTATTTTAATGGGAAGGTGACATGGTCAGACCTGTATTTGAACCCAGACCTTGTGACATCAAGACCAGGCTTTTCCCATCATGGAATGCTCCTTGTCAAAAGAATGTTCTATAATTATAAGCAAGCTAGGCTTACAGAATCATGGATTAAAAAGTGGAGGAAATTTAAAGTCGTATAGTTCAACCCTTTCATTCTATAGATGAAGAAACTGAGGCCCAGAAACAGGCAGTTTACCCAGGGTACATACTTAGTAGCAACTGGATTCAAACCCAGGCCTACTAACCCCAAACATGACAGATACCCTTGCTATTACATCATTTTTGTATCTCCCTTCATACATACTTGCTTCACTTAAAAGCAATGAGAAACCCCAAAAGACATTATCATTTGATGACTAAAATGTACATTTTATTTAAAAACATAAGCATTTCATTCATAATTAGTCATTTCCAGTGAATTCAAGCTCATTAATGGTAGGGATAATACATATTGTTTAAATATCCTCAATACCGTCCATTGCCTCTTAAATGGTAAGAGCTTAATATGTGTTGAATTTAATTAATCAGAATTTCAGTGATCACACATAATCATTTTTGCCTATCTTTCTTTCATTAAGGATATATATTTAAATGGATATGTTATGTATATTTTTCTTATTTTCTGTTGATTTCAGGAATGGATATAAGTTTAGATTACTTGTTAGCATTAGTTAGAATGTGAACATTTTTTTAAGTTCTTAACGGAGTTTTTCAATACAGCTTACCATGCAGACAGATGACAATTTTGAAAAAAAATATATAATGTCATTATGGAAAAGAACTGAGAGATAATCCAGTAGAAATGTCAGGGAAAATGAAAAAGAAAAGGTAAATAAACAAGGAGCTGTCCTTTTATTTCTAGTATTCAACTAGTATGTTCAAGAGCAAACTATTTGGCATTGGCTCATCATTAAAAGTTCGACGGTGCTTCCATTCTAAGAAAGCAGTTTGATGAATAGTGCTCGTGGGATGCATTCATTCAAAGAACATGGCTTCTGTAGTGAGTTAAATACGGCGAAATGCACATTGCTTGCTTTATAATGACAAAAAGGGATTCTTAGTCCTATGACTTTTTCAATTTGTATGGTATGTGACCTTTTATTTTCTTATTTCCATAATTAGATGATGCTTTATTTTCTCAAACATTCAGAGATTCTGCTACCAAAATGTCTTAAGAATCCTAATGTGTTTTTTTCATTATACAACAAAATCTATGTTAATTGAAATCCAACTAATCAAAACTCTCACTTAGGAGTGTACTTTCCTTTACCACATGTTAAGGAGAAAGAGGAAAATAAAAACAAAATAAGCTCATATGAAAGATTTATAGACAATATGCCAATTTCTTGGGAATATTTTACATCTGACTCAATTGTTTGACTTTCTGAAACTGTAGCTATAGTGCTCTATAAAATGACATGATGTTCATATGACTCTAACTGCTCATTCAGAAAAAGCACATGTGATTATCTCCACTCGATTGGGTGAGAAATAGTGTGCCCTCATGGAGAGGGAGTTAGTCTCAAAGTCAGGAGTACCTGATTTCAAGTCTTGCATCAGACATGTACTGGTTATTTGACTGGACAAATAATTTAACCACCTACTGTGCTACATAACTCCCTAAAACTAAAAATTGCAAACAGTTGGTGATATGCTTTGGTAGAAGGATTCCTTTTACTGATAAAGGGAATTTCTTATAACAATGAAATCAGGTCTGGTGCAAAATTAGTACATTGTATTTACTAAGGCAGGAAAGTGGACTGATATATTTTGGAAAGATTTTTAATGAAGATTGAAACAAAAAAAGAGGGCTTTCTGGTTAATCTTATATTTGTCATACACTTAGTTAACCAGAACAAGCAACCCAATAATTTGGGTTTTAAAGTATAAAGTATTTTATGTTTCTACCTATTAGAGAACTTAAACAAGTCATTTGAAAAGGAAGACTTTCTTAAATCTCTGTGTGGATAGTTCTAATCACAGAAAACATTCATTAGAGGATCCTTATGTAAATGAAAATTTGAAAAGAGAATTCCTCCTCTCTCTCCTTTCTCCCAGTTCCTATTATGCCTTTTGGCTAACATTAACAAAATCACACCGTAAAAGTAGGTTGAAGAATCACCAGAGAGAAAATATTGATTCTTTTATAGAAATAGAAATGTGGAGGTACATTACTAAGTGCTGCCTTTAGTATTGAGAAGAGGCATTATTTACACATATTCACTATTTACTAAGATATATTTTTAAAAAATCAAAATTACACAAATTCTTCCCAAAGTGATAGGAAATGAGGCAACCACATTCTATGGTGTCATAATTTCTCTCTTGTTTGATGAATCTCTTTCTCCATCTCTCATTTTATGTGCCCTAGATGTTTGTGTTATTACTAAAATTGGGACCTGGAGAATTAGAAATGTAGCGAGATGATCTTGACCAAACTTGGTAAACCTTTAAGTAAAAGAGTAAAATATCAATTGTCCATATTAGTTGAGTAATGCTAATGACAGTCCAGTAAATGGGGTTGCCATCAGTCAGCCAAAAAAAGAACTGATGACTACCGAATCACACATTGATGTTTTTGTTTAACACTCTTTTTCTATTATTTGAATATTCTCTAAATGTTCATCTATATCAGTATTGTCTATTTCTGGAGGGCAAGACTATTGAAGTTGCTATGTAAGAATAATACAGTAACAATAATTATAGCCACTAGCATAGTGCTTTCAAAAAATGTTTAATGATTTTTGATGATGACACATAAAGTTGCTTTCTCATTTCCTTTTTAAACAATATTATATCCTTAAGCCTAAGTGACAGAACAAAAAGGTAGGAAAGAGGAAAAATAATCAACTGTTTGCTGTTTTTACTCATTTTGTGGGTTATGCTTTTTTCTAGACAGTAGCTGGGAGAAAGGGTAGGGAATATTAAAGGAAAGATGGGAACAAATTTTATAAGATTATCATTGTATAACAGAAATCTACTCGTACTAAAAAAATTACAGATCTGCTAACAAAAGGGGCTTGATAATTTACGTGATATATTTTTCTTTGTTGCACACAAAAATACATTAACTAATCTATTAATTGAAAAAGTCAGTTTTTGCCTCCCAGTACTCTGAAAGCTGATCATTTTCGAAGATTCATGGCTGTATTCATTATTTAAATGAACTCCATTGTGATTGTATTTAAAATTGTCCTTGACTCTGTTACATTGCCATACGTGCCTTACTATTACACTGTGGATTTATTATTTTAACATGCATTATGTAGGCTAAAACACATTTACATTTAATAAATTAACATGCTGAATGTAGTTGGAATGCTCATTACTAGGAAGGCAGAGTTCCTAAGGGAGAGGAAAAAAATTTTTACAGCTTGTGAAAGCCCAACATGATACTGTAGAATCGATTGTCCACTTAAAGGCATCAGTCTTGCTCTCTTTGATGACTGATTGAACAAATATGAGAAAAGATAACGCCAACATCACTGGTATTATGCAGCATATTGTAGTTGAGACTATGAAAATTAGTCATGGTTCATTCCAGGCAACAGGGTGTTCCAAAAGTCTGAATGCAGTTTTAAGTTTTAATAGCAATCAGACTTTGGGGATATCCTTTATTTCATGAGAACTATAACTTCATAGAATTTACAAACGCATGTTTTTGTTCAATATTAAAGTGATTGATTAATCAGTGTTATGTAGGATGTATTAAAAAAGAAGGTAGTCGGCAGATCTTTAAGGAGATAGTGAAGAGTTCTGGAGAAAAAGAACAGTTTAAAATGATCATGAATTGAAGTTTCTAGCCAAAGTCTATTCTTTGTATAAAGAAAAATCTTAATTTGCATGTGAAATGGGTAATCCAAAAAGAACAAGAAGAAGCTGCAATCACTAACAATTCATAGGCTGAGAGGCATAGAAAGCAGTGCAGAATACTAACAGACCTGGAAGCAAGAGGTCAGCACAGGCAGTATTGTGTCTCTCTACTTTTAACTTGTTCAAGACTGGCATAAAGCTGTTAGGGAGGTTCGGCAATGCTTGCCTATATTGCTAGCTGCCCTTGAGACAGGTTTTTGTTGTTCGCCATTCTCAAAGAGTAATGATCACAAACACGGACATGCACAACGTAGGCAGGTATGCTAACGAGTCTGCTGGGGATGGCTTCTAGATACCCAAGTGACAGTCCTCCGCTAAGAAGACAGAAAAAAAAATACATACATATACATACATATATATATTATGTATCTATATATATATATAGATACATAATATATATATATATATATATATATACCTATTAAAAAGTGGGGATTTTATCTTGTGAAGTAATTATTCCATTCAATGAAGGACAGACCTTATTATGGGCTCCTATCTAGTTGACCACAGCCATCACATCACTCTGTGTCAGTAAAAAAATGATGTCTTTTGGACTAAGTCATGATGTATTAGCACAGACAGGAAGCAGCTGTGACTCAAAGAATGATGCTATATTTGGTTCCCCATTCTTGAGGGCATGATATGAGAAGGTTTTAAGAAAACTATCAAGTCTGCCATAATTAAAAATCATGTCACGCGAAAGTTCACCGGGTGATGTGTCAGGAGATTCTGATTTTATTCCCAGTTTTGCCTCTGACTCAGCATGCTTCAGTTTCCCTGTGTGCAAAATGAAGATAAGTCAGATCACATCATTCTCCTACTCTTGTGTCTAGAACAAAATACAAATACCTCAGTATGGCATTTTGAAACCCTTCACAACCTGGCTCCAGGCCACTTTTCTAGACTAATTATAAACACACCTTTCACATACTCTCTACTATAGTCAACCTGGTTTACTTGCTGTTCCTTGACCCTGGCAATCCATCTCCCTCTTCCATCCTCTTGTACGGGTTGTCCCCCATGCCTGAAGCACTCTTTCCCCACCCCCATCTATTAGAATCCCTAGCTTCCATAATAGGGCAGATAGGTGGCATAGTGGATAGGGTGCCAGGCCTGGAGTCAAGAAGATTTGGGTTCAAATCCGGCCTCAAACACGTGCTAGCTGTGTGACCCTGGGCAAGTCACTTAACTCTGTCTCAATTTCCTCATCTGCAAAAGGAGCTGGAGAAGGAAATGACAAACCATTCTAATATTTTTGCCAAGAAAACCCCAAATGGGATCAGGAAGAGGCAGACACAACTAAAAGGACTGAATAACAACAAAGCTTTCATCAAGGATCGACTCATGTGCCAACTCCTATGGGTAGCTTTTCTGGATTTCCTTAATCATTAGTGCTCTTTACTTGCTTGACATACATGCCTATTGTGACTTTCCTCCAGCAGAATTTAAAGCTCTTGAGCTCGGGGATCATTTTTTGTTTTTGTTTTTTTATTCTTTGTACCCCCATCCTAAAATTTTGCTTTGCCCGTAGTGGTTGCTTAATAAATTTTTGCTGGATTGGGACAATCACACTTTCTCTCCAATCTTTACAAAGATATGATGGGGATAAAGGGGAGATAAAAATGGTTTTAATTATTTGAAAGAAAAGTAGGAAATGAATTCAAAAGAATTATAGTTGTACATATGCATATACATACATAGGCACATGTGTGTGAATATATATGTGTGTGTATGTGTGTGTACATATATATGTACACACACACACACACACACACACACACGCACACACACCTATATCTAAGGGGAACTTCACCATTATCAACAGCACCAGGAAGAGAAAGGGCAGGGATAGGAATTAGAATGGGAAACCACTATCAGCAATGGGCAACATAACAGGAAAAGGCTTCAGGCTGTGTTTGGCTTCCCCTCCTATGGAGGATAACTGTTCCTTATCAAAGTGAATACTAACTCCTACTGCTCATTAAGGCTGTCATTTTTTCCCCACAGTCTCATCTGCCTTATAATTGAAATTCGTATTTTCCCAGCATTATCTTAATGTTATTGCTAGCTCTAGAATGTCTTGTGAAGAGTGCCACATTAGAGTTAATTTGGCCCTACATCTTGGGTAATGGATACTGTCTGGCATATAATAAAAGGCAGATATCCATACTTGAACTGAAATGTGTCAAGGTTATGTTGCCAATTACTATAGTTTGATACAGACCCTAACAGAACTGGGAATCTTTTCTCAGGTTTGACTGATCACAAACTGCTTACAGTCTTTTTGTTAAGTTGGTAAAAGTGAATTCCCTAACAACTTGAAAAATATTTTTGACTCTTAATTAAAAGTGTTTATGCATGCCATTTAAGCTTCTCAGTTAGAAGCATGGTATTAGTAGTGCAATGGAGATTAAGAAAATGTTCCTAAGATTATATTCAGTATGACATTTTTTAAAAAAGATTCTATTTATGAAATGGATCAAATGGCCAGAATTATTAACAAGATAATATAAATGTAACTTCTATGGAGCATAAACTATTTCTTTCAATTTAATGTCTAATGCCTTTGATATTAGTCATGTTGCAAAAAAAATAGACTAAATATAAAACAAAAATAAAGAAATTTTTAAAAAGCATTCTTCATCTTGTATTCAGAGTTCATAATTTCAACATGATATTATTATATAATTTTTTTATATTTGATATATAATAAATGAATTTGTATACAAGGAATGGCAGCCAATAAAGTAAAATAAAAGTTTTAATTAATGAACTTTAAATATCCTTTAGGTGTGAATATTTCCCATTGTCTATTATAGAAAAGCTTGAAATAACATTTCCTGGATATATAACAGAAACATTAATAATACTAATATCAAACTGCATCTCCACATAGACCAAACAGTGCAGATGTAGTATTTAACTTATGACTAAGATTTTCGGGATGAAAACTTAACAGATTGGCTGGAGACTTCATTTCCACATGTTCTTTCCATAAATTATTTCAGAGCTAATAAAAAATATAAAGACTATGCAGTGGCAAATAAACTCATCCTTCTGCCATTATCTTCATTATATATATATTTTTTTATTCTAAGCCTGTACTCTGGCTATTCTTTGTACTTCCCTTGCCCTGGAACTGACTGTGCCTCTGGGACCCCAGTCTCTGATAGGTGAGCTTTCACCTTATCTTCTCCAGATTCAGGCTACCACGTCACTTCCCAGCACTTTCAAAACCATGCCACCACTCCCACTCCTCTAGCTCTCCTTCAAATATCTTAATTAAAAAGTAAGTTTCTCAAGGTCACAGACTGTACTTGATCACTTATTTTTTCCCCTCCAACTCTTAGCACAGTGGCTGGCACACAGTACATGCTTATTGAATTTTTTAAAATTAATTAATTCATCCGTTAATGCTTTTATCCATTCATACCTAATGAAATTTTACAGAGGACTAGAAAAATGTATATTGCATTTTGCCCAAATTTGTCCAAATCAGAGATGGTATGATTGTTCTACTTCACATCTTTGCATTTTTTTAAAAAAAGGAGTCCATTATTTGACTTTTTGTCTTCTTTCATTTTAGAGTTCATGTGTGCCAGGAATAATTATCTACGTGTATGTGTAGTCCATTTCATCCATGCTATTTGAAGATATGCCTGTCTATCTATGAAAAATTAGAAAAACTATGCCAATGTGTAGAAAATCTTTTAGCATCATTCAAATCCAAGTACAATATTCAGAAGCTTTGATAAGGGGTAAAGAGTAATGCAAAGGTCAAACCTCTGAGGTGAACTACTCAGAATAAAGAAAATTATGATTAAAAGGAACAAAGATTTTGAGAATTTTCCAGACAGAACTTTAAAAATAAACTTGGTCAAGGTCCACACAGTCACTTACATGAAAAAAACAAAACAAAACAAACTTTTGTGCTTTGTATCACAGAATCATGGAAATTGAGAGTTGGAGGGGATATCAGGGGCCATTTAACCCAATGTATGTCCATAAACCAAAAAGGAAACCCCGCTATAAATTGAAAATTGGTCATACAGCTTCTGCTAAATCTCATTTTTACACATACACAAGAGAAGACAAGGAGGAGAAACAAGGAGGAAAAAATGTGAAGAGGCAGAAGGATTTCTAACCCATGACAGAAGGTTGTAGAGGGAAAGAGAGGGAGGTGACAGGGATGTACTGGTAAATATTCAACAACTAGGCTCTCTGCAGGGAGGGGATAAACTTAGAGCTTGCCTAATAAGATCAGGGGTGAATCAAGGATATTTATTATTACCCCTATTATTCAATATAGAACTAGAAATGCTAGCTATACAAATAAGACAAGAAAAAGAAATTGAAGGAATAGAAATGGGCAATGAGGAAATAAAAGTATCACTTTTTAGATTATATGATGATATACTTAGAGAACTCTAGAGAATCAACTATAAAAAATTAGTTAAAACAATTAACAACTTCAGTAAATTGCAGGATAGAAAAGAAACCCAAAGAAATTAACAGCATTTCTACATACTATCAATAAAACCTAGCAGGAGGAGATAGAAAGAGAAATTCCATTTAAAATTACTGCTGATGATACAAAACACGTGGGAGTCTACTTGCTAAGACAAACCCAGGGATGACATGAACACAAATACAAAACACTTTTCACTCAAGTAAAGACACATTTAAAGAACTGGGGAAATATTAATTGCTTATCGATAGGCTGAGCCAATATAATAAAAATTACAATCAGACTTAAGCTAATTTACTTATTCAATGGCATATCAATCAAACTACTAGAGAATTATTTTACAAAACTGGAAAAAATAACCACAAATTTCATCTAGAATAACAAAATAGCAAGGCAACCAATGGAAAAAAGATGTGAAGGAGTCGACATAGCAGTTCCAGATTTCAAGCTATATTACAAAGAGGTAATCGTCAAAATAATCTGGTATCAGCTGAGAAATAGAGTGGTAGATCAGTGGAATGGATTGAGTACATAATACACAGTAGTAAATCACCATAGCAATCTAGTTTTTGATAAACCCAAAGACCCAAGATTTTGGGGTAAGACTCAACATTTGACAAAAAGCGCTGGGAAAACTGAATAGTATTTTGGCAGAAACCAGGCACAGACCAACATGTCACTCCATATACCAAAATAAGGTCAAAATGGATAAATGATTTAGACATAATGTTGATATTACAAGTAAATTAGAAGAACATGGAAAATTATACTTGTCAGGACCATGGTTAAGGCAAGAGTTTATGACTAGACAGGAGATAGAGAAGATCATGGAAGTAAAATAGATAATTTTGATTGCATAAAATTAAAAAGCTTTTGAAAAATAAAACTAAGGCAGCCAAAATTAGAAGGAAAACATGAAACAGGCAAAAAAAATTTACGGTAAATTCCTCTGATAAAAATCTCATTTTTTCAAATATGTAAGGAACTGAGCCAATTTTATAAAAAAAAAAAAGAGCTATTCCCAGTTGATAAATTTTAAGAAGGATTTTTCAAAAGAAATCAAGACTATCAATGAAAAAATGCTCTCAATCACTACTGATTAAAGAAATGCAAATTAAGACATTTCTAAGATACCACCTCACACCTGTCATATAGGCTAACATTACAAAAAATGAAAATGACAAATGCTAGAGGGGAATATGGGGAAAAAATGTGACACTAATGTACTATTTATTGGTAGAGTTGTGAACTAGTCCAACCATACCAGAGAACAATTTGAAACTATGCCTAAAGGATTACGAAACTGTACATATTCTTTGATTCAGCATTGCCACTACTAGATCTATATCCCAAAGAAATTAAAGAAGAAGAGAAATTACCTATTTGTACAAAAATCTCTTAATAGCTTTTTTGTGGTGGCAAAGAATTGGAAATCAAGGAGATGCTTATCAATTGAGGAATGGCTGAAAAAGGTGTTACATGATTGTGATTTAATACTATTGTGCTAGGGGCAGCTAGGTGACGCAGTGGATAGAGCTCCATCCTTGAAGTAAGGAGGACCTGAATTCAAAAATAGCCTGAGACACTTGATACTTACTAGATGTATGACCCTAGGTAAGTCACTTCACCCCATTGCCTCTCAAAAATAAAATATATATATATATATATATATACATAGATAGATATACATGTGAAGTTTATCCCCCAAAATGGGGAATTGGCATAAGCAAAGGCATGGGGGTGGCAGGGTCATACAAGAATAGTGGGTTCTCTTTGGATGGAACTTGGAGTAAAAGAGAAATGTAAGCTAATGTTCATTTGTGAAATATAAGATAAAATTGTAGAAAGCCATGAATATCAAATTAAGGAATTCATATTTTATTAATTAAGCATGGATGAGACAGTAAATTTCTTTTAATATTGAAGAAAAAATATCTAAGTAATGAATTATGAAGATTGCTTGGGTATCAGTTTGGAGAATGGATTGGATAGGAGCTTAAATCAGCTGCAGGAAGACCAATTAGGAAGCTACTACAATAGTCTACATAGGTGAGAAGAGATGAAGACCTACTGGTCATCAAGGATGTCCAAAGGGGAGGTAGAAAGGAGGTGGAAATTATAAAAATATTATAAGGTTAGAAACAATCTTTGTGATTGGTGCAATGTGTAGGATCAGGAGAAGGTTAGACCAAGCATAATTTCAAAATATAAGCTTGGGTGACAGGGCACCTTTATAGAAATAGAAAAGTTAAGAGAGACAGACTAGTTTATGAGAGAAGTTCAATTTTATGTGTATTGTATGTATAAGGAGTTCTGCTTTATTTATGTTGAGGTTGAAATACTGGTAGGATATCTAAATGGAAATCTTTGGTATGCATTTAGCAAAAGGGGATTGGTGCTCTGAGGCAAGTTTGGGGGTGAAAGTACCGATTTGTAACTCATCTAAATAAAAATGGTAGTATAAGTTTTGGAAGTGAATGAAATTACTAAGAGAAAGAGTATAAAGAGAAGAAAGATCCTTTGGGACACGCATGTTCAATGGGCAGGAATATTTCTCTAGGAAAAATATTAAGTCATTTGGAAGTATTTACTGGTCAATAGGATCACACCTATTGCTTTCTTTCTAAAATTTAGCACAGACATTTTCTTGCTTGTACTTTCCACTATCTGTAATTGAACATTTTAAGATGTATATTTGATGGCACAGCATTCTGCTACAGTCTTGAAGCTAGTTATTCCACTGAGGGATTTAACTTGATATGATTACAGCATATTTCCACTGGCCTGGAACAAATTACCATATTTTACATAATTATAACTTCAAATAGTGTGAGTTCAAATACATGTGACTACTTCACAGGTTTAGTTATCTGTATTAATGGGGACCTAGCTGACTAATGCATATTTAAAATTGAAGAATCATAAGTTCAATTAGTTAATGCTTTTCACATGACATGGAAGTCAAATGACACAAAACAGAAACTCCTAATTGATGACATAGAGGAGAACTATATACTGATGAACTATTCAAACACAAATGGTGTTCTAGCAGGACTGATTCTACATACCTCTAGGTAAATAATATGTACCATCTGAAAACCAACAAGGAAATAGGAAAATAACCCATTGGCTTTGGTTTCAGAGAATGTGGAGGCTAAATATTTGTTCATTATTAATTCATCAAATATTTCATAAGCTCCAACTATGGGCAAGGTACTATGTTAGAAACTAAAGGTGATACAAAAGTAATTGACCCAGCCCCTGCCTTCTTGGCACTTGCAATCTCGCTGAGGAGATAAGGCATGTAATATAGATAAGTATCATTTGTTGTTGTTTGTCTGTTTTTCAGTCATGTCTGACTTCAAGATCCCATTTTGGGTTTTATTGGCAGAGACACTGAAGTGGTTTGCCATTTCCTTCTCCAGCTCATTTTACAGATGAGGGAACTGAGGCAAACGGGGTAGAGTGACTTGCCCTGTGTCAAACAATTAGTGAGTGTTTGAGGCCAAATTTGGACTCCAGAAGATGAGTCTTTCTGATACTAAGCTCAGCACTCTATCTACTGTGCTATCTAGCTGCCCAGATAAGTATAATACTGATTAAAATCTGATGAATATAACAGAAGAATGTAAAGTATTATAAGATCAAGTAATGGAAGAATTACTTAGAAAGTATGTCAATATTCATTTTCATTATGTCGTTCATTATGTTGAAAACAGTCAAATCTTTTTTTTTTTTTTTTAGGCAATTGGGGTTAAGTGACTTGCCCAGGGTCATACAGCTAGTAAGTGTGAAGTGTTTAGTCTAAGGCCGGATTTGAACTCAGGTCCTCCTGACTTCAGGGCCGGTGCTCTATCCACTGGGCCACCTAGCTGCCCTGAAAACAGTCAAATCTTAAATGAGAATCCGAATGCCAAAATATCTGTTGGTAGTTCAGAAACTACTACTGTGGGGCACAGACTAGCATTTTTTTTGGCTGATGCAGACACAACCTGTCCACACTACTGAGTGTACCTTTTCCCAACTCAACAAATTATCTCTTATCTGAGGAGAAAAAAAAAAGAGATTTAGGGTGTGTCCACCTAGAGCTTGCAATGCTGTTGGCAAAAGCAGCTAATCTTTATTTATTACTTTCTAATAATGGGATGATTGTCTTACCTTACAAAGTCATTTGTACTTTCAAAGATGCTCTGTAAAGATAGCATTGTTTCAGCAGAGGAATGGACATGATCTTTAGCTTACCGCTGTCAATGGACAGCTAATATGGCTAAGGGTTATCAGGACATGAGTCTTTTCATGCAAATATTACTTGCTTTCTATTGAGAAGCTAGAGAAATGATAATAACCCACATTTTCTTCACTCACTCCATTTTAACATTTTCCATTATCTAAAGTTTTCAATTCAAATAGTTTAAGATAAAACTTTAAAATATATAAATTTACAATAATCAAGTGAGGACAAAAATCTATGTGTACATTTCTAATATGTAAAACTTTACTAAAGATATATGCATATATACACGTGTACACATACACATACATGCATATGTATCTTTAACTGTGCACTCGGTGAACTCTGCAATTATCTAATGAAATGAGACATTGGAAGAATTTTACTCATTACTTCTAGTAAACCTAGGACATTTACAATGTCATTTATTCTAAAATTTAGGCACAGGAATTTTCTTGTGCTTGAAAAGAATTAGATTTTGCATTCCAATTCCATTAATTTAGGAATAAGCACAGCACATTAATTTAATTAATAAGCTGCATTCATACCATACTAATGCATGAAACACCTTCCCTTAATCTAACCTAATTGGTCCAATCAAGCATGGTATTCCTTGGTGATTCTGTTCATTTTATAAACTCTACATTTCTGAGCAAGCTGTTGGAAAACCTTCTGTGCTAAATAGTCTTAGGGAGGCATGAAAGCCACTCTAATAATTCTAAATAAAAGCCAATTAGTATTCCAAGATTCAACAATTCAATTTGTTAATTCAGAACACATATTTTTCAGTAGGCATGTTGTATCTTGTTTCAAGCTCTAAAGATAATGTTATGTATAATACATTTAAAAATTGAGAAATTTTAATTTTCTAGAATACATATTACAATTCTGAGAGTTTTGATCATGTATTAAGAAATTCACTGTTTTTGAAAAAAAATACACAGCTTTTCTAAACAATGTTCTGTTGTAAAGGATGATGTAATATATTACCCATCTAGATTTAACAGATGAATGATCTTGAGCAAACTGAACCTCACTAAATGACTGTCTGGACTTGCACCCAAGTCCAAACACAGTTCTTTTCCCATTATATTACACTTATCTCCTTGTCTATAAAATCAAGGGTTTTCACTGGATTATGTTTAAGTATCTTTCTCACTCCAAAAGGGCTGCCATGTGAAAAATCAGGTTGGAAATTAAGTGCCCAGATAGATACTACTGCTGACCCAAACAATTTGCAGAGTTGGAAAAATTGGAGTGTGGTTATGACATTATGGCCCTTGCAACTCTGTAGCTTCGTATTTCCAGAATGATGGGGAATGTTTATAATTTAGGGTTTGGGGCATCCAAAAATATGGATAATATGAACTCTGAGATGTTGGTCACTCATTTATAAAATCAAGCCATGTGAAAATACCACAGTCAGATGTTTAAAAATAACCAAATTTACCTTAAATTTAAATTCATTATTAGATATATTAAGATGTATGAAAAGTGTACTATCACGATGCTAAAATTTTTAAGGTTATAAAAATTCTCTGAGATACATCAATCATTGAGGATATAAGTTCTGGAAATTAGAATGAGGCAGCATGGCACATTGAAAAGACAATTGGATTTGGACTCAGAACACCTGGGTTTGAATCTGTTTTGCTACTTAATCCTTTTGTGACCTTGGGCAAGTCATATGATTTCTCCTAGCCTCATCTCCTTATATGTATAATGAAGACAGGCCTAGATGTTATCAAATGTCCCTTCCAGCTCTAAATCTTTGATCCCATTATCCTATGTGATGGCAGTTGTTTGATTAAAGCCACTGTATCTATGGAGAAAAATGTGATTTCCCTGTGGGCCCCCTATAAAGTTAGAAAAACCTCAAATTAATATCCCCAATGTATTTATTTTGTCAAACATTTATCAATTACATTTAATCTGATTCGGACTGCCCTCCAGTCCAGGAGTTTGACACTGCTGGTACAGTAGATAGAGTAATGGCCTTACAGTTAGGAAGATCTGGATCCTGACCCACACAGACTGTATGATCCCTGGCAAGTAAACTCTCAGTTCTTTATGCCAGGGGCATCAGACTCAAATAGAAAGGGAGCCACTAAGCCAAACGTAAGGAAAACTATGAGACAGATGGACTAATTTTAAAAATGTAATACTATCTATGTTTTATTATATTTTTATTTTAAGTATTTCCCATACCTACACACATATATCCATATACAATCACACACTTATTTATTTATTTACTATTCCATTTTGTTTTGCTTTAAGTTCCAAATTGTGGTATTGCCAGCATGTGGCCTGTGGATCTCAGGTTCAACATCTTTGCTGTAGGCAGCTCTTTAAGAGTTCCCATCTACCTTGGAAGATGAAGTTTTCTTACCTGGGAACTGCCTATACTAACAAAAGCACAGGGCAGTACCTTTCCACAACCACAGTGTGATGGTATTAGGGCCCACGTAAGGTGAGCTAGTGCCTGAATGAGAACTTTTTAGGTAAAAAGAACAAAAACAACAAAAAAAGTCATTTATTCTTCCTCCCAAGTGCATGGCATAAGCAATCAGCAATTTGAGGGACATTGCTTGGAATAGCCACTAAAGACTGGAAACAAATCCCTGTGTTTTTTTTTTTTCCATTAGGCAGTTAGACCCAGTGATGAACTTACTAAATTGTGACATAATTGACTCATCAAAGCTGATGAAAAGAAAAGGAAAGACATTCCTTTAGCCCCTTTGCCTAGCTTCCAACTCATTGAAATTGGGGATTGTTTCCTTTTTGGTATTCATGTACCCAGCATCCCCAGCAACGTTTTACATACTGTAGGCTCTTTTAAACTCAATCGTTGATTGATTCCACTGCAACATGTCAGTTAGGAGATATGAATAACCTTAGCTCTTTAATAATAGAAGCTTTGCCAAGCCAAGCCAAGCCAAGCCAAGTTCATAAGCATTCATGAAGTACCTACTAAGAGTAAAGCATTGTGCTAAATACTGGGTATACAAAAACAAAAAAATGAAAAAATTGTTTCTTTATCTAGGAAGTTTCTATTCTTCTGGGGGAGAGGTCGCAACATGTGAACAGAAAAGAATATACATGATATTTTGAGGAAGGCACAACTAATAAGTAAGTGGATCAAGAAAAGCTTCCCTTAGGAATCTTATAGCACATGAATTGAACTTTCAAGGAAGTTTGGGATTCCTAAAGTTAAAAGTGAGGAAAGAGAAAGCCTGTGGGAAGACCCAAAGGATGGGGACAGAGTGTGGAATTCAAGGAAGAGCAAATAGGCCAGTATGAGTAGAACTTAAGAAGATATGAAGGTTTTTAATGTGGTATAAGTCAGAAAAGGCAGGTGGGAGCCAGGATATGAAGGTTTCAGTGCCAAGCTGGGGAGTTTGTATTTTATCCTAAAGGCAACAGGGAACCAGTGAAGTTTTTTGAGCAAGGTAATAGCATGTTTTGAGAGCTTTAGGAAGATTATTTTAGTGGTTGTATGGAGAATGGATTAAAGAGGGGAGAGACTGGAAGCTGCTAGGCTTACTATGAGACATGTGCAATAGCCCCGATGGAAGGTGAGAAGCACATGACCTAAGGTCATGGCAATGGGAATGGATAGAAGAGATTAGAGGTATAATATGGTGGTGGTAGAACTCATAAAGCTTGAGTATTTGGGGGTGGAGCCAAGATGGTGGAGTAAAAGCAATGACTTACTTGAGCTCTCCCCCAAATCCCTTCAAATACCTGTAAAATTGTCTCTAAACAAATTCTAAAGCAGCAGAACCTACAAAAAGACTGAGCGAAACAAATTTCCAGCCCAAGACAACCTGGATGGTTGATTGGAAAGGTATATCACACCTGGCAGGGAGAGGAACGCAGTTTGACGTGGGTGTGCAGGTCACAGAGAACCTGGAGCAGGCCTCAGAGGACTGAATAACCAGCAGCTGTGGCAGTTTCCAGACTTCTCAACCCACAAATGCCAAAGACAACTTAGAAGGTCAGTGGGAAAAGTCTGTTTCTGTGGTGGTGAGAAAGAAGCGCAGGGTCACAGCCCCATTCCCTGAGCTCGGCCCCGGGGCAGCAGCTGTCTCCTGAGCTTCTGGCTCACAGACTGAGGGGAAATCAAGTGACTGATCAAAGGGGGATTGCAGGGATCTCTCTGCTAGTGCAGGATTCTCTTGCTTTGCCTGTGTTTGGATCTGGGTCACAGTTCTGGGTAGTGGTCCTGGGGAGAGGAGGAGTGCTGGCATGGTGGAGCTTGTAGTGGCTATGGAGAGAGAATCCTCTTCATAGTTCCAAGACAGAAAAGAGTGCTTGTGGTCACTCATAGACCAGAGCACGGGCAAGAAAAGGAGTAAACACCTTGCCCTTGATCATAGTACCTTGGAAGAACTGAAAATTTACAAGTCCCTACAAGTATGTCTGAAAACAGCTGCACAAAACCCCTGAAGCTTAGGACAGTACATTCTCCACACTGGAAGCAGACTCTTACCTTAACAAAGAGTTTATAACTCAAGTAATTGGCTGAGATGATGAGCAAGCAGAGCAAAAAGAGTCAGACCATAGAATCTTACTTTGGTGACAAAGAAGGTTAAAACATACAACCAAAAGAAGACAACAAAGTCAAAGCTCCTACATCCAAAGCCTCCAAGAAAAAATATGAATTGGTCCCAGGGCATGGAAGAGCTCAAAAAGGATTTTGAGAAGCAAGTAAGAGAAGTAGAGGAAAAGCTGAGAGTGATGCAAGAAAATCATGAAAAACAAGTCAACAGCTTCCTAAAGGAGACCCAAAAAAATACTGAAGAAAAGAACACCTTAAAAAATAGCCTAACCCAAATAGCAAAAGAGGTCCAAAAAGCCAATGCGGAGAAGAATGCCTTCAAAAGCAAAATTGGCCAAATGGAAAAGGAAGTCCAAAAGCTTACTGAAGAAAATACTTCCTTAAAAATTAAAATGGAGCTATTGGAAGCTAGTGACTTTATGAGAAATCAAGACTCTGTAAAATGAATTCAAAAGAATGAAAGAATAAAAAACAATGTGAAATATCTCATTGGAAAAACAACTGACCTGGAAAATAGATCCGGGAGAGATAATTTAAAAATTATTGGACTATCTGGACATCATCTTTCAAGAAATTATCAAGGAAAGCTACCCTGATAGTTTAGAACCAGAGGGCAAAATAGAAATGGAAAGAAGCCACCAATCACTTCCTGAAAGATATCCCCAAAAGAAAACTCCTAGGAATATTGTAGCCAAATTCCAGAGTTCCCAGGCCAAGGAGAAAATATTGCAAGCAGTCAGAAAGAAACAATTCAAGTACTGTGGAAACACAATCAGGATAACACAAGATTTAGCAGCTTCTACATTAAGGGACCAGAGGGGATAGGATTACAACCAAGAATCACCTACTCAGCAAAACTGAGCATAATCCTTCAAGGGAAAAAATGGATTTTCAGTGAAACAGAGGACTTTCAAGCATTCTTGATGAAAAGACCAAAGCTGAATAGAAAATTTGACTTTCAGATACAAGACTCAGGAGAAACATGAAGAGGTAAACAGGAAAGAGAAATCATAAGAGACTTATTAAGGTTGAACTGTTTACATTCTTCATGGAAAGATGATATTCGTAACTCATGAGACCTTTGTCAGTATTAGGGTAGTTGGGGGGAAGAGATTATATGTATGTATGTGTATATATATATATATATATATATATATATATATATATATATATATGGATAGAGAGATAGATAGATAGAAAGAAAGAAAGATAGATAGAGGGTACAGGGTGAGTTGAAGATGGAGGGTGATATCTGGAAAATAAAATTAAGGGGTGAGAGAGGATTATACAGAGAGAAGAGGAAAGGGAGAGGTAGAATGGGGTAAATTATCTCAAATAAAACAGACAAGAAAAGGCTTTTACAGTAGAGGGGAAACAGGGGAAGGTGAGAGGGAATGAGTGAGTCTTATTCTCGTCGGATTTGGTTTAAGGAGAGAATGACATTCACACTCAATTGGGTATGTAAATCTATGTTACCCTACAGGAAAATAGTGGGTGAAGGGGACAAGAGAGCAGGAGGATGATAGAGGGGAGGGCAGATTGGGAGTAATCAGAAGTAAATACTTCTAAGGAGGACAGGGTCAAAAGAGAGAATAGAATAAATGGGGGATAGGATAGGATGAAGAGAAATATACTTAGTTTTTCACAACATGACTACTATCAAAGTGTTTTGCATGACTACACATGTATGACCTGTATCAAGTTGCTTACCTTCTCAATGAAGGTGAATGGGGAGGGAGGAAGGGAGAAAATTTGTAACCCAAAGTTTTAAAAACAAAAGTTAAAAAAAAATTGTTTTCACATGCAACTTGGAAATAAGATATATGGGAAATGGGGTATAGAAATCTATCCTGCCCTACAGGAAAATTGAAGGGGAAGAGGATAAGAGAAGGGGGGTGGAGAGATAGAAGGGAGGGCAGATTAGGAGAAGAGGTATTCAGAATGCATGCCATCTTGGGGTGGGGGGGAGGGACGAGATGGGGCAAAAATTTGGAACTCAAAATCTTGTGGAAGTGAATATTGAAAACTAAAAATAAATAAATTAATTTAAAAAAGACCTCATAAAGTTTGACAACTGACTAGATTTTGGTGGGGGAGAAGAAGGATAAGGTAAGAGTTGAGGAAGCATCTGTCTTTCTGGACCTGAATGACTAAAAGGTTGATGGTGTCTTTGATAGAAAGTGAAAAATTTGGAGGAAAAATTATTTTGGGGATGTTTGGGGTAGAGGGAAATGGGTTCTGTTTTTACCCTATAAAATTTGAGGTGCCTAAGGGACATACAATTGGACATTCCAAAAGGTGGTACAGAACCAGAGTTCTAGGAAAAACTAGTCCTAGGTATTTAGATATTCAGTAGTACCATACATTTTAAAAGTCTGGACTGTAGCTTTTAATCAATCCAGCCTCCATTTTTAGATCCCTCCTCTCCCCACAATTGTTGTAGTTACTCATTGAAATTATGGTACATAGAGTACAGTATATTCTTTTTGGTATTCTACATCTAACACCCTGAAAACTCATTTACTACCTGCTGTCCACAAACATACAAGCCTACACAGATACACACACACACAAAACAAAGAAACAACCAACAACAAAACTGAACTTGGAGTCAGAAGACCTGAATCAACATTCTCTGGGTCTCAGTTATCTCATTTATAAAAATGAGAGAGTTGGACTAAGTGAGCCTTGAGGTAATTTCCCAGATTTAAATATATAGTTCTGTGATCTTAGAAGCTAATTTTGCGACAGTTTGGGATTTTCATCCTGCGCAACAAGTACTTGTACTGCCTGGCCTCACTGCTCTCCATCCCAACCAGAGAGAGATGGCTCTAAATTGAGAGAACAGAGACAAAAAGGAGGTTCTATGATTACAGATTACCACCCCCTCACCCTTGTTTATCCTTCCCCGCCTCACCTCCAAATACTTTTATTTCTCATCTCGGTCTAAGCTAAACCTTTATTTATTAAACATTAAAAAGACTTGAATTTAAGAATACTTCAAAGGAGCAAGCTGTGTCAATTGACAACAATTTTTTTAAAATCATAAAGTAAAGAAAATAGAGATAGGATTAAAAATTTTTATTTCAAAATAAGAGTAGAATATTGGCTTGTA
The DNA here is from genome assembly GCF_900497805.2 of Vombatus ursinus. Lineage (NCBI taxonomy): Eukaryota > Metazoa > Chordata > Mammalia > Diprotodontia > Vombatidae > Vombatus > Vombatus ursinus. The sequence continues at coordinate 4,885,753 of NW_020948983.1, forward strand.
AGTAATTGTATTTGAAGTGTGTTTGCACAGATAAGAGAAAGAGTATATTTATTACTAAAGATATTTCCTTATAGTCATTTATTTAGGAATCACATTTTGCACACTTTTCTGTCACACATTTATTGCAAACAGGTGTCTTTTTTTTTTGTTTTTGCAAATGAAGCTTCCATCTAAATAAAAAGTGAATCAATTGAGGGTCCTGTTCCTGTTACTGTTGAGGATGTTTCTTAGTCCATGTCAAAATCTGAAATCATCCATGATTCTCCATCCTTTGTTCTTTTGAATTTCTATAGTATTTCTCTCTGTCCCAAGTATCATTTGGCACTTAGTCATAAACTGTCACTCCTACAGTTAGTTGGCTTTTCAGTAACAAATATTTTACATACTCACTTAGAGTGTGAGCTCTTTGAGGGCAGGACAATGTCTTCTACTTCTTGTAGCCCTTTTAATTTCAGCTCAGGGCTTTATGTATAACAGATACATAATCAATATTTGTCTGAATAACTCCCAAGGTCAAGTCGGTATGAATGTTCATTTGATCTACAATGTTATGCTAGGGTAGGGATTTTTCACTTAGGGCGTATAAACCATAATACATACATACATACACACATACATACACACATTCATACATACGTATATATGCATACACATGTATATATGTATATGTACACATATACATATATACACTTTTGACAACTGTATTTCAATATAATTGGCTTTCTTTGTAATCCTATGTATTTGATTTTCTGTATTTTAAAGCATTATTTTCAGAAGGGGTTCATAGGTTTTACCTGACTTCCAAAGGTGTCCTTTGGAACCGAAAATTCCACCAAAAAGGTTGAGAATCCCTGATGTAGTATCCTGTAGATGAAGTCTTTATTCTTACAAACAACCAAAATAGAACTTTGTATTGTTATTTCAAAAATTAAAAAAAAAAGAAGGAAACCTAGAAAAAGGCAACATTGGTTAAATAGCTGGTTTAGTCATAAGAACTATTAGTCCAAGAAGATGATGAACTAGAAATGAAATGAGAGAACTGAGGTCGTAGCCAATAGCAAACCCCAGTGCATGCTGTTCTGGGAACCGAGCCCATAATGCTCTTAGCATGAGAGCTGTTGGTTTCTCTCTCTGGCAAAGATATTAACAGTCTGTCTGTCACCTTGGGAGAGAGGTTTCTTATAAAAACAGCCCAGGTTGAACTGTCCTAATATACTAGGCAATTGATCTCAATGTGATATAAAAATTACTGCTGTTGGGAACACCAAGGAAAAGGGGGGAATACAAATGAGAAGCTTTTCTGGTCTGTGGATGGGGGATGCATTATTCATTGGCACCTCCTCTTGATCAGCCTCCTTCCTACCCTAAGATATTTCCCTGCACCTAAAGTTTCTAAACGAATGAAAAAAACAAAAACAAAAACAAAACGAAAAAAAAAAACAAGGAATTAGGAATCAGATGAGGACGGGAATGGGTATGGTGATCAATCGATCAAGTATTTATTTAGTACCTACTTTGTGTTACGCAAATCCCTACTCTTAGATTTTGAGCTGGAAGGGCCCTCACAGGTCATTCAGTCCAAACCCTTCATTTTACAGATAAGGAAACTGAGGCCTAGAGAAATGAAAAGACTCATCCAAGGTCACACATGGAGTAAGTAGCAGAGCAGGGATTCAAACTTCTGTCCAATACAGGTTCAGGGCTTTTTCCATTGCATCATGCTGTCACTAAAAAGGTTTAAAATGAAAACGCCGGTAAAAAAGATTTTTTTTAAAATTGTCTTTGGGAGATAGAAGGGAGGGAGAGAGAGGTGAAACAACATGAAATGCTAATAGGATATGAGTACAGTTTCCTTTTGGATAAAATAAAATATGCTGCAATTGCAGCTTTTAGAATTGCTCATTATATGAGTTAAATTAAATTTCCAAATAAATCCTGTTTAAACTAGGTTAGTTTCAAAAGCAAGTTAGGGTACTTTATTAGGATGGGAAAATTGTAAAAGTGACTTTTAAGATGAACTTCAAATATAAAAATGACAGAAAGCTCATGTGCTGAGTTTATTGCAGTTGAGTAAATCACTCTGATTTCTTTATGGCAATTTACGATATAGTGACAACTACTGGCATTGTCTAAGATACTAAGGCATAGCCAATAACTTTCCCATTGAAAGTCCTTGCTGAACACCTACAATCACCAAGGACTGTTTGAATGCTTCAATCAAAAAGCACTACAGGAACTTTAATTGACTACTGCCTAGCAACAACAAAACGACAACAACATTCCTAGAGGCATCGTTAAACCTGAGGGTTGTAGTCAATTTTAACTGGTCTGAATGGAATACATCTCGGGCTCTTGAAAACAGGGTACACAAAATGACTTCTCTATTTCAGCATGGCATCATGTGTGTATGAACACAGTAGTGGCAAAAGCCTGTAATAGTTAGGAGGCCTTAGTGCCATGAAAGGCAGTGTAGTATAATGTGGAGGGAGCTGGATTTGGAAACAGAGGAACTGGGTTCAGATCAAGGGTCTGATCCTGCCTATGTGACCTTGGGAAAAATCACATAACCTTTCTGGGCCTCACTTAAATCATTTATAAGATGAAGAGGTGAGACTTCATGATTTCAAGATTCCCTTCATGTCTTCATGTTCTAAATATAAGATTCTAGGCCAGGCTCTCTTACTAACTCTGCTGTCTTGAGCAAGTAGTTTTTACTCATCTGTGCTTTTTGTTTCCCAATCTACCAAACAAAGATGATAAAATCCAATCTACTTGACTCACAGAGTCTGATGGGCAGATCACAAGAGATGACAAAAGTGCCTAGAAAGCAATCACCTCCACACAGATGTCTCCCCAAACTCAGTTTTGGCCTTGTTCTGACTCCCAAGCTCCAGACCCTGCTTTCTAACTGCCGAACATCTTTCTTCACATGACTTTCCTGCCAGAAATCTCAGTTTCAACATATCCAAAACTTAATTTATCATCTTTCCCACTCTCCCCACCTTCTCCCCCCAAACATACTAATCCTCCTGTCTTAGCTATTTCTGTTATCGGCAACAAGACCTTCCCATTCATTTGAAACTCATCATCTCCTTTCCTCTTTTCTACCATATCCAATGAATAAATAATCATGTCCTATCTATACCATTCTTTTCATTGTCATTGCCATGTTTTACCATGCTGGTTGGAATATAGAGCCCACATATGGCTTGTATAAAGTACAGTCTATAATCGGCGTTTATTTTTCATTTGTATATAAATATACACACACATATATATAAATGTTTGCATATGCATGTATACATGTGTATATATGTATATGTATGTATGTATAAACCCTTTCATTTTAGATGTGCTTTATATTCAGTATATTTTGAAAAACATCTGCTTTAATAAAGAGAAATTCATTTTTGTACAGTATCATAAGTGTGAAGTACTGCCTTTTGTACACAAGCAACTTGCTTGCTGAAAGGAACAGAGAATTAAATTTTATATAAAGAAACAAAGGATGGAATCTGCTTGTGAAGGATGTAAGGTGCTGACCCCTTTGCACATGAAAAACTGATAAAAATCCGTGTGGCAACGAACACAGTTTTTCCTTTAAAATGTAAGAGGAGACATAGACTATTAGGAGGACTGGATAGAAAACTTCCCTTCAAATGAGAGTACCTGAGGAGTACTGAGGTACTGAGGCTGCAGATCATTGAGGTCTCTCGGGTCATTTACATTTGTCTGTTTTTAGAGTTTGAGAACTTACAACTCATGAAGCAGTAGATGACATAACTGTTTGGACGGTGGGAAGATTAAATAAGCATGTCTGGCTTCATAACTGAAAGGCAGATTTCATGAGTTTGACCTCCCAAGCAAAAGATGAGTCACTGACCACGAGAAGGCACTAACTGGAGCCATTAGAGGCAGTTAAGTAGCTAGAAGGAAAGGATTCAGAAAGCAATAGGAACAATTAAGGAGCCAACTAGAATTAGGCATGAAAGGCTGCTGTCCTGGGACCCTGCTGAGCGGGAGGCTTTGCTCTTTAGTCAATAGACTAAAGAAAAGGCTGAGAGCTGGCTCACTGTAAGAGAGCTGAGTAATCCTGCAGTTGGAGCTATTGCCCGTTCAGGGCCATCTCCAGGGCAAGACACGAAGCCTCTCTGAGCTTTCAGTAGTAGAGCAGTACTTAGGCCACTTCACAATAACATCTTGATATTGTACATTTTGTAATGTAACATAAAGGAAACAACAAAAGGGTGAGGGACATGATTCCTGGGGTGAAAAGGTTCTCTTAAAGTATGCTATTACTCCTCTTTATCCTAACAGTTTTCCCTTTTGCTTTGCCCTTTCAAAGGTTGGGTCTTAGTATGGAAAGTTCGAGAGAATTAGAGGAAATGAAGTTATTCAGAACTGATTAGTCAGTGTTTGAATCATCTGGTTCTTTAAATTTTGTTTTCCTCTTTTATTTTCCGTATTCCCATATTATCTTTTAATGTACTCTGGTTACTTTGATGCTATTGTTACTATCACCTCACAAGAGAAAAGGGGCAAGGCACTTGATTAGAAGTTGACAGAGCTGAGATATAGCTCTAACTCTATGCCTCAATTTCCACGTCAGTAAATCTAGGAGATTGGATTAGATGATCTTTAAGGCTCCTTTTAACTCTAACATTCTACGCTAACAATAATGATACGTGGATACACACACACTCATTATTAATATTATTTTGTGCTTTTGAGTTCACAAAGCCCTTTGACATGTCGACTTCATAGAGTAGATAGTGCAAGAGTTATTATTCTTAGATGGAATGGAGGTTCAGATGGATCATGTGACTTGTCCATGGTCACACACCTGGCAAATGTCAAAATTTTGACTCCAACTTTCGACTCCATGTGCCAGGCCCTTAACACTAAACCCCTCCACATTTCTATTAGAGGGATAACATTCCAAGAGCCTGTTTTATCCTATTCTGAAGCAGCCTTGGTTAAAAAAAAGTTTTGTGGTAAAACTTTATAAAGTGCATGCCCCCTCCCTCAACAATATATTTATCCATGATGTCCCAATTTTTGTTAACTGAGATGAAGGATAGTCAATCTAGCTGCAAACTTTCCAAACTGTTCCTGGCTTGTGGGTGGGCAGAGCATTGTGAAGGCACAAAACATCAGCTTTAACATGAGATCTTTGGCAATAGAAGACCAAATAATCAAAAGAAGAAAAATTCACATGCTCTTCAAGAAAGTGACCTATACCAATAAGGGCTGACTTAATGATTTATATTCATAAGTACCAAAATAATGTTAGAATTAGTTGTAATTGTGCCTAAGCAATGTAGAAAGTTATTATAACTTTATTTTCATTTTTGGCATCTTGTAAAATTTCAGTTTCTAAAACAATATCTCCCTTGTCACTGTACTTTCTTAAAGAAAGGCAATGTTATAAATAATAAAAGAGGAATTCGACAAATGAGGGATAGGAAAAATTCTAAAAGAATCAAATATGTCTGCTGTGGCAAAATTCTCAATATTTAAAAACAATTTAACCATATCTAATAATCATAAATAAAGGGTAATATAATGCAATTAATTACAATGCATCACTATACTTTGATTAATTATTAATCACACCTTATAAATTTCCCCTCCATTTTTTGTTCCCATGCTCAGAAACCATTTCATGCATTATTACACGATGCTGATACCACACTGACTTGCATATAATGATTTCTATTTCACTGTACAGTATTTATGCATTTGCAATAAAAAATGTAATAACATAGTCATTAACCACAAACGAAAATATTCACCATATTCTATACTCCTTAAAACAATGAAACTACATAATTAAAATACAACACATGCTCTCCTTCTCCAGAAAACTTTGTTAATTAAGATAGATGTGATCTGTTAACTAGGGGGCAATGTGTCCTCTAAGGACCAAACATACGAGGCTTGTTACCTTGCTCCATCATACCTATGTCTGAAATTCCTTCAGCTTCTATCTGTCAATGAAAGGCAGCCAGGTGATCAGACTGTCACTCTAGCCTAGCCTAATAGATTCTCCAGTGGCTTTTGTTACAGTTCATGTCATGCTATTAAAACTGTGCCTTGAAAATGGCATAACATATGAAGCAGAGTCTTGTCAAGTAGAGGTAATCAGACTCTGATTGGTTTCAGAAGCAGATGTAGATGAGAGAAGCAATATAAATATGCAAATCATTATAGTCCTCTTTCAGCACCACTGTTCCTACCTCTAATGTCCCTCGTAGAAAGTCTGTTTGTTCAGTTCCCACTTCCACAGCTACGTCAACAGAAGCAAAGGGGCGGCTGGCCATCTGCTGTCGTTCTCGAAGCAGTTGCTGGAGAGGGTTAAAATAGTTTGTTTTAAAATAGATGTGTTTTTTTTCACATGCATTAAATCCAACAATAAAAGTACAGGTACTAGACATATCCATATTCATATCTATATCTTTAAAGATGAGAGTTGTTTTTCCCATGGGCCCTGAGTTATATGTACATGAAACATTCATATTCATGGTACTTACAAAGGGACATGCTACTGAAATGCATTCCCAAAGACTAAGATAATTACCTCTCTTTTCTTACTCTCCTATTTTTTTTTTAAATGACAGCCTTTTTTGGAGCTTATGGTAGTATATGGTATAAAAAAACTGGTCTAAATCAAATTTCTACCAAATAGCTTTCTGGTTTTCCCTGAAGTTCTTGTCAAACAGTGAGCCCTTCCCCATTTCTTTGTTTTTTTTTTTTTCTCTAAGTTTAATGAAATGTATTCAAAACACTTAAAAAAGAGTAGGTGATAGTTGTTACCTAAGTGAAAACTGCTTATATGATGGTGATGATATAGTATTTTTTCTCTAATCAAAACAAATTGTGTTTTATCTTAATTAAAAATAAATAGCAGTTTTAAAAGGTAAGAAAAAATAATGAAGTGTTGTCAAACCACCTGCTAAGAACAAGTCCTATAGGCCTGAAACAGTCTCAGTACTTAAACCAGTTGGAGTTATTGGTAATACTGTTTGTAACTTGATTCATAGCCTCCCTGTCCAAGTTTTAAATTGGAAGGTTATGTAACTAGTGGGAATTTTGTCTCAAGTGTTTAAGAAAACAAGCATCTATCTTCTTCCTTGGACTCCTTATAGCTTCAGCTCAAATGGAAGCCAAGAAGCTTGCAAGTGAATCCCAATCAAGAATACAAAAGTAATTTATATTTTTGCCTTTACCTGTAATTATAATATTCATTAAGTTATGATAACAAAAAATTGATGGAAAAGATTAGGCATTACAAATCTTATCTCTTTCATTCCCTGCAACTAATAAAAGGATTATTAAATATTTAAAGTGGATGAGCAGTGCAATTAAATGTTCCTTCAAATGAGAAGAATATCATATCATTGGGGAAAAGCAGGCTCCTTAAACAAAGAGCCTGCTTCAATCTGCATAGGGACTTGGGGCTATCCATATATCTTAAAAAATTAACAACTGGTCTTAAAAATAATTATGAAATTTAATTTAAACTGCAAGGAAAACCAATTAAATATCTTTCCATGAAAAAGCAAGTTTTAACATACAAATAATATTAACAGCATACGCATTATTCTAGTCCTATTTGTTTGCATTGCTATCTATTTACTCCTAAATTTCTGAGTGTGTTTACATATATATACACACACACATATGTATGTACATTCAGAGATACACATTTATACACTGGTTTGCTTATGTATACAAATGCAACCATGTATAGTATATATGATACACATGTATAGAATTTAAAATATATGATGTATATGTAATATATAAAACATATAATGTATATAATATATAATGTATACTTACATATATGTATGTGTGTACATATTTATGTATACATAGTGATTAGAAAGTCAGATTTGGAGTATACATGTGTATATGTGTGTGTATCCCAGAGAGAGAGAAGTGGCACAGTGCATAGAGTGCTGGACCTGGAATCGGGAAGACCTGAGTTCCAATTTAGCCTCTGATACTTACTAGCTGTATGACCCTGATCACTGTCATAACTTCCTCATCTGTAAAATGGGGATAATCATAGCACCTACCTCTCAGTTGTTATGAGAATCAAATGAGATAATGATTGGAAAGCCTTTAGTACATAGTAAGTGGTATAAAATGCCTATTTGAACATTTATTATTAGTATTAGTGTTTTGAACACATTCTAGCTAGTTACATAACATTTTGGTGCTATGAGAAACCATCTAACATCATAGGTTGAACTGTAATCAATCTTCTTTGTTAAAATTAATTTTCTTACAAGTAATTCCCTATACCAGTAAAATGATAGGTCAGATTATATGGATGGATGTATTCTTAATCAGTATGTAAAATGGCATCTTTTTCTACTGTCTTAATATTATTTTCTATAAAATTTTGCATTTCTTTTATAGACCTTATATGCTGAATTAAATCAAAATATCCTAGGTCTTTGATATACCAGTTTGGTTACATTGCAACTGTTGGGCATTTAGGTTGTTTCCAAGGTTTTCTACTACAAATAATTTTATTCTATGTTTGAATAGCTAGCTTTTCTGCCTCTTGATAGCATTCTCAGAGTATATCTGATTATACTGGCAAAAGGATATTTTAAGAATAATTCTCATATCATGCACCTTTGAATGTAACCATATATAGCATGGCGAGGTTCCATTAAGAAAACCCCTTATGAGAGAATGACTGATAAAAGAAAAAGCCTCATGACAGTTTAAATTTAACACTTTCAAAATGATGTTTGTGACAATACAGTAAACATATTTTGTAATTTTTTGTCTACAAAGTAACTTGAGAATTTTCAATCTTTTTTTTTAATTAACATGGAAACATTCTAGGGACAATAGAGATACAAAAAAAAACTACTTATAAAATAAGTTTCTGTATCTGTTAGGAGACATAAAAATAGGTTGACCAAAGTAAAAAGAAAACATAATTCAATTACCAGATATTATTCTTAATTATAACAAAAGTCAAATATTAAAATATAATAATTAGCATGTTAAAATTCAACTTAAGGATCTTTCTAAAATTAAGTGTATTTTGATTGTCTATCCATTCAGGAATTCAAATACATCAGTGAAGAAGACACTCTTTTTTTTCCAGCTCTTTTGCAAATAATCAACTGGGCTATATCTGTGTACAGATAGCCTTCAGGAAGCTGTAAGTTTTAATCTCATTGCTGACATTGATTTTTCTTCTATTGCCATAGGCAAATTATTTCACTTCCTCTCAGTTTTCCTCATGTTATAATTGGGAACATAGTGTCTGCATCATATTGAGGAGTAAATATTTGAAAATCACTTTAGGTAGCACTTTTAAGATTAGAAAATACTAGCAAGTACCTAACTGATCAATGAAGCTTAAGCCGATTCACTTTAGTATGTCTATTTTACAGTCCTTAAAATTCATGATGTGACTATGAACTCTCATTTATTAATACCTAGTTGGTAAAACCCTAATTCTAAATCCACTGCCATCAACAGAGAATAGATTTCTTTGAAATTGAATACACAATATTGCTAGACATAACTAGTATTACTCCTTGGATATTTCTTGTTCATTAACATTTTCACATTTTAGAAAGACCGCAATATTAAAAAAAAAAAAGCCAAACCACTTAATCCTCTCTTCCCAATATGGATGCAACATGGTGCTGTGGAAAATGAATTGAATATGGGGTCAGAGGACTTTCCCCTTATTTCTTGTGTCACTTTGGGTAAATCACTTAATCTCTCAGTTTCCTCATCTGTAAAATGAGGTAGTTGGACTAGATGATGACCAAGGTTCATTCCAATTCTAGACCTATGGTTGTCAATCAAATAAATGAACTGATCAATAAGTATTTACTCAATATCTAACAGTGTGCTAGTTGTTATTAGAGGCATAAAAGAAAAAAGAAAAAAACAAGTATTACCTGACCCCTGACTGTGAAGAGTTTGCAATGTAGTTGGGAAGACACAGAAAGCCAAAAGTAACATGTAAAGCAATTAAAAACAAGATAGCATATGGTAGAATACTAAATATTTGCAGTGAAATTTGGAAACTAGACCATTGAATTTATCTGAGAACCAAAAGATTATATTAGTCAGAGAATTCTTGCTAAAATATACTAGATTTTCATCTTTGCAAAGAAAGTGAACAATATCCTATTACAATGAAATATTAATCTTTTCTTTCTAATATGACTTTGCTTTATTATTATTGCATCATTGAATCTCAAGATTTAGAAGGAATTATATATGCATATATACATACATGTATGTATATATAAGTATATGCATGTATACATACATACATACATACATACAAATACACACACACATACAGCTAAGTGGCAGAGTGTATAGAAAGATGGGCCTGGAATCAAGAAGACCTGGGTTGAAATCCAATCTTAGATACTCTCTAGCTGTGTGACCCTGGGTAAGTCACTTAACCTCTGTTTGCCTCAGTTTCCTCCATTATAAAATGGGGATAATAATAGGACCAGAGTTGCTGTGAGGATCAAATGACATAAAATTTGTCAAGTGCTTAGTATAGTGCTTGGAACATAATAGATGCTTAATAAATACTTATTTCCTTCCTAAATATATATTAGATACATACTAGATAAATTTATTTATCTATTTTACAGGTTCTCATTAGCTGTATTTTTTTTCTGACCAAATACCTGCCATCCCTACATAGTAAACTCTTATCTGAGAATCAAGATTGTATTTTCAGACATCATCTTCTTAATTAATTATTCATTACTTAATTTTCCTATATGTTCCATAGCTCTTGCCTCCAGTCAACAACGATGATAAAACCCCTTCATTACTTGAGGGTTTTTGGGGTGCATTTTTAAACCTGATAATTCCTAGTAAAAAGTTTTAGGATTTTTTTTTAGCATTATCAATCTGCTTCACATAAAGTGGGTGGTGGGTTATAAGTGGTAGTCATTGGATTTAAAAGTCTTGGAAAACTCTCATCCTAAGTTTAACATTTTTTGTCAGTGACTTGTGTAAAGGTAAAGATGGATCAGCTTACTTCATTTCCATATGACATAAAACTTAGAGAACTAGGGGAGAGGAGATGCTTAAGTAGGCTTACTACTCCAGGTACCACCCTTTTTAGCCCCTTACTTCCTCCAACTGAGAACAGAGGGTGTTTTAAAAATTAAACAAGTGCTATTCTTTTTAATGATAATATACCTATGAACTTTCAGAACTATTTTTCTGAGGTGCTTGTAAAGGATTTAGCTTTTCCTGAGTCTCCATTATAACTGACACACGTTTATGAGGCAATTTGAAATTTTCACAAGTGAAGATTCTGGATCCTTTCCTGGATCCCTGTTTTTGAAAAACAATAACATTCAAAGTTGTTTTTTAAAGGTAAAATAGATAATACATTCTATCAAATATCTATACTTTCACAACCTTGACTCCTCTTCACCCACCAGGCCTGGCTACTGTGAACCTATCAACAACATCAGAGTGCCCCTTCTCCCTTGCCTCCCTTCCCCTCCCTTACTGGCTCTGGGCCACCCATCTAGGCAGAGTGACAGGAAGACCCACTATCAAGGGGACAGTCTCCCCTCTTCCATTCCCTTTAACCTCTCCTCCAGGCCCAGTTGCCCAGAATTTATTCTACCTGTTTGTTCCCATGGCTTGGATGGGATAGGAACCACCCACTGTATTTCTCCTGATAAGACCTTTGGAACCACCACTGCCTCCAGTGGTCCTCTGTGCCTTAACATCTCCCTTGCTCTGTGCCCTCCAGACCCTGGGGAGTGTCAGTTGACCTACTGATGTAATCCAGGGACTCACGGTCCTTATATTGGACCTTGTTCCTGAACCAACAGGGCTTCAGAGCCTTTTCATCTTTCCTGCAGATGAAGTTTCTTTTGTATCACCAAATTAAATCTTGAAAACAGGTGTAGCCTTGCTTTTTCTATTTATATTCCAGTGCTTAGCATAGTACTTGACACATAGTAAAAGCTTTTTCAGTTATTTATTCATTAATACTAGTTCTTTAAGAATTAAAAATCAATTATTTTGCAATTGTGCTTCTGTAAGAAATTTCTGCATTTCTGTAAGAAATGAAGTTTAACATTTTGTACATCTATAAGCAATCACCTAACAGATGCTTTATTGTCAATTTTTCAGCAGGATGATAAAACCAAGATAACAAATTGATCTTAACACAATAGACTTTTCACACTGCCATGAAAAAATGTAGTGTAGAAAGCACACAATAAAGAAACAAATGACTGTCATGGTGTCTTTGGTGCCACAAAATAGCAGTGTCTGTCATTTGCAAGGCTTTCAAAATAACCCATAGAACTACAAGACTACTGAAGTCCACACTGCTATGACAACTACCATGTGTATAGTCATGTTGATTCAAATCAATTATTTGCTATTAGTTCAAATATCCTAAATTAATATATTAATTTTTCTTTAAGTTTACACAATTATATTAGGTCAATAATCCAAAATACATCAAATCCACAAGCAGATTTTATGATAATATTCTTTTTTTTTTCTTTTTGGTGAGGCAATCGGGGTTAAGTGACTTGCCCAAGGTCACACAGCTAGTAAGTGTCATGTGTCTGAGACTGGAATTGAACTAGAGTCCTCCTGACTCCAAGGCCAGAGCTCTATCCACTGTGGCACCTACCTGACCCCTGATGATATTCTTTGAAAAAAAAAACCTTTTTATTTTTATTTATTTTTAGTTTTCAACATTCACTTTTACAAGATTTTGAGTTCCAAATTTTCTCCCCATCTCTCCCCTCTTCCCACCCCAAAACAGCATGTATTCTGAATACCTCTTCCCCCAATATGCCCTCCCTTATCAGCCCCCTCTTCTCTTATCCTCTTCCCCTTCTATTTTCCTATATAGGTCAGGATAGATTTCTATATCCCATTGCCTGTATATCTTATTTTGCAGTTGCATGTGAAAACAATTTTTAACATTTATTTTTAAAACTTTGAGTCCCAAATTCTCTCCCTTACTCCTTCTCCATCCACTGTCATTGAGAAACCAAGCAATTTGATATAGGTTATACATGTGTAGTCATGCAAAACACTTCCATAATAGTCATGTTGTGAAAGACTAACTGTATTTCCTTCCATCCCATCCCAACGCCTGCTTATTCTATTCTCTCCTTTGATCCTGTTCCTCCTCAAAAGTGTTTGCTTCTGATTATCCCCTCCCCCAGTCTGCTGTCCTTTTTATCATTCCCCTTTTACTATCCCCCTTCCCCCCATATTTTCCTGTAGGATAAGACAGATTTCCATACCCAATTGAGTGTGCATGTTATTCCCTGCTTAAGTCAAATCTCACGAGAGTAAGGTTCACTCATTCCCTCTCACCTCCCCCCTCTTCTCCTCCACTGTAAAAGCTTTCTCCTGCCTCTTTTATGTGAGATAATTTACCCCATTCTACCTCTCCCTTTCTCCTTCTCTCAGTACAACCCTCTATTGCCCCTTAATTTTGCTTTTTAGATATCATCCCTTCATATTCAATTCATCCTATACCCTCTGTCTCTCTCTATATAGATATGTAATATATTTATATATTATACACACACACACACACACACACACACACACACATATATACTTTTTAACTCTTCATTAAGGTAGGGCTCTGCTCCAAGCTTCAGGGGTTTTGTGTAGTTGTTTTCAGAGATATTTCTAGGCACCTGTGAAATTTCAGTTCTTTCAAGATGGTATGATCAAGGGCGGGGTGTTTACTCCTTTCCCGGCCTGTGATCTCTGGTCTATGAATGACCACAAGCACTCGTTTCTGCCTTGAAACTGTGAGGAGGATTCTCTCTCCACTACCACCACAAGCCCTGCCACACTAGCACTCCTCCTCATCCCAGGACCACCACCCAGGACTGTGACCCAGATCCAAGCATGGGGAAAGCAAGAGAACCCTGCCTCAGCATCAGCAAAGAGATCCCTGCAATCCCCCTCTAATCAGTCATTTGATCCCCCCACTGTTTGTGGACCTGCCCTGGGACTACGTCAGGGCTGGGGCCTGACTACACTCTTATCTCACCCAGGTCCAACAGACCTTTCCTACTGAGCTTCTAAGTTGTCTTTGGCATATGTGTGTTGAAAAGTCTGGAAATCAACATAGCTGCCAGTGATTCAGTCCCCTGAGGACTGCTTCAGGATTGGTGGGTCCCTGTCTTTGCCTGTGCAGCCCACGCTGAACTGCACTCTTCTTCCAGCCTGGCACAACAGACCTTTCTGATGAACCATCCAGGTTGTCTTGGGCTGGAAATTTGTTTCACTCTGTTTTTTTGTGGGTTCTGCTGTTCTAGAATTTGTTTAGAGTCATTTTTACAGGTATTTGGAGAGGTTTGGGGGAGAGCTCTAGCAAGTCACTGCCTTGGCTCTGCCCTGATAACATTCTTATAAAAAAACAAAACAAAACAAGACAGAAACCACTTATATTCCCTTGTCTCCTTATGTCTTTCTTCTTAACCCAGTCTGTGCTGTGTTTTGGTAACTTGTTTTGAAGGTCCCTGATAATTAGGTTTCAAAACATGATCCCTTGTCAGAGGATTTGATCAATTTGTTAAGTCAATATAAGGGCAGGTAAGTTATACATTCTGAACCATATAGGATTTTGCTCCAATGCCGTGCCTTTTCAAAGGCTTTGAAAACTGAAGTGGATAAAGTGCTGGGCCTGGAGCCTGGGAGACTCATCTTCCTGAGTACAAATCTGGCATCAGATACAAACTAGCTGTGCAACCCTGGTCAAGTCACTTAACCCCATTTGCCTCAATTCCCTCATCTGTAAAATAAGCTGGAGAAGGAAATGGAAAAACCACTTCAGTATCTTTGCCGAGAAAACCCCAAAAGGGGCCATGAAGAGGTGGATATAACTGAAAAGTGACAACAACAAAAAGCAAAAACAATTAATCTATATCTAATGAGGGTAAAGACAATTTAATGATTACTTTGATTTTCATTATTAGTCAATTTAAAATAAAAAAGTACCTCATGTCTAGATCCTCACTAATATGCACTGCATTTTCACACTTGGGTGAATATATAGTTTATATATTATAGGGGCATCTCTGTATGCACACATTTTGAATCCAAATTAGATTATATCAGATTATATGTAGTATTCATTCAATTGTAAAGCAATTTAGGCATCTAGGAGTTCTGTGGAAGGAGTGATAGACTTGGAGTCAACGGTGACCTGAATTCAAATTTTGCTTCAAACAGTAGCTATGTGATTGTCACAATTTGCTATACTTTTGTCTTCCTCAGCTTCCCCATATGTAAAATGGGGATAATAGCTCCTACTTTTGCAGGGTTACTGTGAGGAGCAAATGAGAAAACATATGTAAAACACTTTGTAAATCTTAAAGCAGTATACAGATAATGATTTTGATGATCATCACTTGAATGGAGTTAAATGGTTTTTAACCAATGGTGAGTTCACTGGCATACACTTTAGTAAAGTCTATTAAATCAGTATTGGACCAGGATGATATATTTTAGATATAGATTTTAGTCTGGCTCCATAAATAACTTCCACTTAAAAAATGATTTGAAACCCTCTGAATTATGCATATGCTAGTAATGACAGGTGCTATTTATTTATCTTACTAGGCTGTAGTAAGGATTAATTAAACGATTTACATCATAAAGTCATCAGGCTACATTGATATTTATTCAAGGAATTTGAGAAAGGTACCTGAATCAAAATCTAGAGTAGCAGTTAGAGCACTTGGGATTAAAATCAGGAAGACCTGGGACCTATTTGTGTCTGAGACCCCAGTTAACCTCTTAGGGTCTCAGTTATTTCATCTATGAAATGGGGATAATAATTGTATGGTGAGGATCAAATGAGATACTATAAGTAAAGTGCTTCGCAAAAAAGTGCTATGTATACATTAGATATCATCGTTATTATTATTAAGCAACACCTCAGATACTTGCTAGCTATGTGAGCCTAGACAAATCACAACCTCTGAGGCTGGTCTCCAAGACTCTTCCAGCCTCAAAGGCTGAATAACCACCTGACCAGTATGGTATAATGGGAATTTTTTCATGTACCTGAAAGAGATGACTGCTGAAGTCTGTTTCAACTTTCTAATTGTGAGATTTGGGGGTAAAATTGCAGAAAAAAATGTTGATCTGAACTGCTAGAGTGAATTTCCTTGAGGTAGGTGCTCCCCATATAAATTCATCTATCTTTACACACACATGTGTGTATGTGTGTACATATATGCATATATATATACATATCCACACATGCACATATATACATATATTCTGGGAAAAAGATTAGAGGAAACAAGATGCTGTTTTAAAGAAAATATGTAAGAAAAATAACTTCATGGGCTTTTTTCAGATGAACGGAGACACCTTCTACATTCTCTTTCATTAATCGTTATTTCTCTTAATCTAGAAGGCTAGCTTTTGCTTGTCCTTCTCTCCATGTCAGGAGCTTCTAGAAATGTTAATACACAGGAACCCTTTTGCCTTGCTAGCTGAGAGTCAGGACTTGCTCTGAAGCCAGGCACCATTAGATTAGCCTTTCAATTAGCTAAATTGTTGCACTTAACTCATTTAACTCTCACTAAACCTGGCTGTCCATTCTGAGCAGATGCAGCTGTAGCAAGAATTTTTCCCTATCTTCATTCCAAACAAAATGATTCTCGTGACATTTTTTTCTTTCCATAAGAAAGGGTGGTGTACATCTTTATTGCAAGAAGAAAGTGCTGATTACAATGTTATGTTCTGCACACGTCTCATAGTTGGAATCTTTTTGATTTAGTCTTCAGAGCTGTGAGGATTTACATTTAATAGACTTGGGCCACAATAAAATCTCAATAGCTTTCCTTGCTAACCTAGGTTACTTCGAAGGGGGGATTTCTTTTTTTCTTAAGCGATTTTCTACTTTAAAATATTATGTAACATTTTCCTAAAGAACAGAACAAACTTAAACCATCTTTGAACCATTATATAATCATAAACTACAGAAGACAACTGGATACTAAAATTCATATTACAAAAAGGAAAGTCGGCACTCATATTTGACTTATACCAAGATAAGAAGTCAAATAAACAAGCATTTTTAAGCACCTACTATGTGCCAGGCACTATATTAAATGGTAGAGCTACAAAGAAAGGCAAACCCTGACATCCCCCCCCCACAAAAACAAAAATAAAAACAAAATAACCCAATCCCTGCTCTCAAGAAGCTCACAGTCTAATGGGGGAGAGATAACAAGCAAACAATAAATTTTAGAGGGAAGGCATTAGTATTAAGGAGAATTGTGAAAGTCTTCTTGAAGAAAATAGAGTTTTAGCTGAACCCTGAAGGAAGTCTGGTAAATCAGGAGAGGAAGGTGAGGAGGGAGAGAATTCCTGGCATGTGGGACAACCAGTGAAAATGCCCAGTGAGGCAATGGTGTTTTTTACATGAGGAACAGCAAGGAGGCTAGTGTCATTGGATGACAGAGTACATGCAATGGAGTAAGGTGAAAGGATACTGGAAAGGGAGGAAGTGGCCAAGTTATAAAGGGCTTTAAATATAAGGAGCCTCTAGAGTTTATTGAAGGGGTTGGGGGGGGGGAGGTGACGTGCTTAAAAAAGATAAATTTGATAATTAGATGGAGGATGGACTGGAGTGAAGAAGAAGCCTGAGGCAGGGGAGATCATCTGGAATGCTGGATGAAGAAAGGAAGAACCTGGCACAAGAGAAATAAGAATGTAATAGTACATAGAATTTTCAATCTGGAATGAACCTTAGTAATCATCTAGCTCAGTACTCACTTTAAGGACAAGGACACTAAGGCCTAGAGAAAATTAAAAAAAAAAAACTTTCCCAAAGTCACAGGTAGAAGGTGGCAAAGTCATGCAAAAACTCAGGTTACCTGATTGTTAGTATTCTTTTCTCCCCCAATACTCTGGTCGATTAATCATATGAACAAATATTAAGTGTTTATTAATATTAATATATTAACTATTTTGATTAATTATTAATTAACAATTAAGACAAAAACCAAAATAACTTTTGCTCTCAATGAACTTAGATTCTCTCCCATAAAACAACACGCATACATGTAAATAGCTGGGATAAGGAAAAGGACTATGTCTGTGATTTCAAATGTATAGGTAATTTCTGAGTAATTAAAGTCCCTCTATTAAGGCAAGATGGTACCTTCTGTGCAACTTAAAACTTTAGCAAGTCTCTCCCAGAGCACTGAGAAATTAAGTGATTTCTCCACCATCACACAGTTAGTAGTTGTCAGGGGCAAGAGGGAGTACATGGGAGAAAGCACAGGTACAAAGATTTGAGACAGAATGTCATAGCTGAAGAACAGCAACGACAGAAACCAGTCAGATTGGTCAGAGACATAGCTATCATGGGGCTGGATATAAAATCTTCTGTCAGCTTGGGCCAGCAACCAACACAAATGACCGCAGACGTGATACTCAGGGCTCTATTGTGCTTCCTGAATATCGATTTCCCTCCACTCAAACCCCTACAGGGAGACCAGGGAGCCAGGCTACACCACGTTGAGGCACCATTACACTTGAGATCAGGCCATGTCCTCTGTAAGACACTCGCTGGCCTTCCCCCGACTCTTACTGAGCTGTTTCTATTCCAGCTTAAAAAAAATCCAAGGTATAGCTCTGACTCCAGTACTATGATAGGGGCAGATGCATTCCAAAGCTATATGAGGCTATGAAAGCACTATTGAGTAGGATGGATGGAGAAGAATCTTTCCCAAAAGCATTTCATGCCCTGGAATTGAGACCAATTCTGATGTCTCCATGCTAGCAGTGGCTACTAGCAACTTTCTTCTCTAATAAAGTATACTATGGAGTTCTGTGTATCATAGGGAAGGTGTGACCAGTAAACTTCCATCTTGTGTGTGCACGGCTTCACCAGGTCTCTCAGGTACAATTTAG
The DNA here is from genome assembly GCF_900497805.2 of Vombatus ursinus. NCBI lineage: Eukaryota > Metazoa > Chordata > Mammalia > Diprotodontia > Vombatidae > Vombatus > Vombatus ursinus. Next base: position 4,904,725 of record NW_020948983.1, read on the forward strand.
GTATAGTCTTTCTGGAGATTCCTTTTGGGGCCAACGCATAAACTTCTTTGTAAAGTTATTCCCTATAAAATAGAATTCGAACTAAGGGAGCTGAGTTACCGAAATACTAAAAGAACTGTGTTATAAGGTGGTTCCCATGGGCACGGTACTGAAAACATAGTGAGCCTCTTGTGTATTTCTTCTATGATTATCACGCTATTGAATTCAGTTCCCATATTTCTTCTCAGTGAAATGGTAGAATGAGCAACACACTGAATGATGAATCTAAAGAAATGGGTTCAGGTCCTGACCCTGTCAGTACTTGTGTTGTGATCTCAAGTCAAAACCTTACCTCTCTGCGACTCAGTACAAACACACACACACACACACACACACACACACAACATGTATACACATATATACAAATACATATGCATGTAATATTATACATATATAGATATATCCATATCTCTATATTTATCTATCTAATAAAATAATGAGATGATGTGTTCTCTAAAATCTCTTCTTGCCCTGTTATTCTATGATATGATTTTATAATACTAGGAAAAGAAGTTTTTATTTATAAGTTTTATTTGTAAGTATTTTTATATTTTTATTTATAAGATCTTAAGTTATAAAGTTTAAATGCTGTAAATTTTTTTAAACATAAACTCGCTTTTCTGAGGTTTGCTGCCCATAAAGATCTCTGATAGCCTATTACATGGGTCTTAAAATAATTCACTCCAAGTAGCCACTTCTTCCCATTCATGCAAAATATTTCCTGAAAATAATGAATGAGATACAGTGAAGAAAAAGCCTGTGGACAATTTTCCAATCTCCAAATTGCTCATGTTCTTGGAATAGAATGGCATAAGATACTTTTTAGATCCAGGGAGTGAGGGCAAGTGACAAAGGGTCTGCAGGATGGAAAGGCAGTCATTAGAAAAACACAGAAGGTTGAAACATAACTTACTTTTGTTTCTATTTATCTTCATCTTACCCATATATATTTACATAGTAATATACTATAAATGTGTATGTATTTGGGAATAATTGCTTTTAAATTCAAACGATATATTGCAAAAAATTTTTTTGAAACATGATTAAATTGTCATTTCAATTGCATTTTGTCGCAAATCACATATTCACGTGGATCTAAATTTTAGAAACAAATGAGTACTGGAAAATGTACATGTGTGAATACACATATATATTTAATTATTTGTAGTATATGTTTAATTGTATAGATGGTCTATGTAATTAACATTTAATTTTGTATATAAATTAAATACTGAGTTCAAATATGCATAAATCATACATATATATAATACATGCACATATACACATATATCCTGATAGCCATTAATGTTCATCTTAGGTGACTGAGACAAGGTCAAAAGCCTTTACTCATCAACTGTGAAAACCTGCTCCAGTGTGTCAATATTATATTTTCCCCAAGTCAATGTTGAAGCAACAGTCTCCTGCATATTCTGCCTAGCTCAGCATTTCATTCCCAAGTGTCCTTTTCAGCAGCCACTGCTCTACTTTGATTTTACTTTCCTGGGTTGCAGCTCTTACAACTTCTCTTTGCAAAAGTAAATTGACCACTTCACTTTTAATTGCCGTACAACCTTGTACACAAAACATTCACTGTAACTAGTCACATTGCACATGGGGGAAAGTTGCTTATGCCATTTACATTATAAACTAAGTGCTGAAAAAAGACTTTCAAATTTTATTCAACTACCAGAATAAATGTAATCTTTCACAGTGACTCGAAATGTGCTTTTGACCTCAAGCCACACATTTATTTGTAGAATACAATCAAAGCAAGGTGGATTGTTTCAGAAAGCAGCACAGCACTCATGTTGTGGACCAAGCTTTGGGGAATGCGTCTTTCCTGATTCTCACTTACTTAAGGCTTCTAATTACTCCACCCTGACTCATTCCTGCAGCAATGATCAGTTTGCTCCATGAATTTAGGTGAGTTTTTACCTTCTTTGGGAGTAGAGTTTTAAAAGATATGGTTTATGTTTTTGACTCTAGCACTGTCGTCAATTCATATTGCCTCAACAGCTGTTCTTCGTGGCTGATGTCTCTAGCCTCTTGAGTATCCTAGATATGCCACTGATGTGAAATTAGTACAGGATGTTTAAGATCTGGGACCCTCTAGCAGCTTCATCTACTAGATATTGCTGTGAGAACCCCAATGTGTTTATTCCAAGTGATTTCTTTGACAATTGGTATACTGATTACACTTGAGCAAACTGAGGTGACTCCTAGAACAGGCTTTAACTGTTGGAAAAAGTCTGCTGGGACTTCAAGGTTATCTGGCATTACCTTTCATTACTAGAAGGAACAAGTGATATGGAAATGATTTTGTAAAAATTGTATATTCCCATATACTCTGAAGAACTGGGAACTGAAACACACAAACAAAAACCTTCCCTCAATTAATCTGCCACAGGTCATAGTGTAGATATGTATGTGTATATAGCTCATTGTATATGTATGTATGTGTATGTGTATATGTATATATATATGCATACACATATATAATACATGTATATAATGCACACTATATATCATATATTGTGATTCAATGAATCTAAATCAATAGCTTTTACCGACTTACATGCCTTCTCATTTATCATTTACAAGTATAATTAGAAAATCATTAATAGTAATATAATTGGTAGGGTTCTTGGACTTCTGATGGACATGAGACTACACATATATTTATTTGTGTGTATCTAGATTTCACAAACAGTAGTTAATGCTCATCTATTTTTTAAAAATGAAGCCTATGTGGGAAAGCCAAAATAAAAAAAAAGAGAGAAAACTTTTTAAAAAGTTAACAGATTAGATGCTCAAACAACAAAGACTATTGTCCTTTGAGCCAAAGGTAGCATCACTGATATTGACTGTAACAGTTGGACTGGTATAACTCAAATGACTAAAGCATGACCAAGAATCAGAGAATCACAGAAAGTTTGATCTGTGAGGCATATGGATCAGCCTTCACATTTTGTAGTTGAGGAAACAGACTAAGAGAAATGAAGGGTTTTGCCTGAAATCACTTATGCCACATAATTTATTATTATTTTTTACTATTTAAAATGTTTATTTCATATCAATTCCTTTTTTAAGTATTTTTTTATTTTTCCCAATTATGTATCAAGAAAGCTTTTTAGCATTCATCTTCACAAGATTTTGAGTTTCAAATTTTTCTCCCTCTCTCCCCTTCCTTCTTCTGAAAATAATAGGCAGTTTGATACAGTTTATATGTATGCTATCATGTGAAACATATTTCCATATTCATCATGGTGGTGGAAGAAGAAACATATCAAAAGGAAATAAAACCATGAGAAAGAATAAAGTAAGTGAAAAAAAATGTGTTTCGATCTGCATTCTGAGTCCATCAGTTCTTTATCTGGATATGGATGGCATTTTCCTTCCTGAGTCTTTTGTACTTGTCCTGGATCATTGTGTTGCTGAGAGGAGCTAAGTTCTTAATAGAAGTTTTCCAGGCTGTTGACTTTTTTTTTTCATAATTCTCTTGCATCATTCTCGTTTCCTTCCCCAGTTTTCCTTCTACCTCTCTTATAAGACTTTTAAGCTCCTTTTTGAGCTCTTCCATGAGATCTTTCTGGGCTTGAGACTACTTCCTGTTTTTCTTTATGGTTTTGCCCATAGGTGTTTTGACATTGTGGTCCTCTTCTGAGTTTGTGTCTTGGTCTTCCCGGTCACCATAATAACTTTCTGTGGTCAGATTCTTTTTTGGTTGTTTTCTGCCCTTTTTGGTGGTCTTTTTCCTTTCTTTTAAATTTGAGCTCTGCTCCCAGGGCAGAAGGGATACTGTCTCTGGTTTCTTGTGTTAGTGACTGAAAGCCCTGGCTGTTTACCTGGTGCTGCCCTGATGTTGCCCTGAGGCCCACAGGCCACCTTCCAGTCTGGTGTTGAGCTGAGGGGGTGGGGTAGGGCTTGGTGTTGCTGGAGAGCATAGGGGTTTGGCGGCTTACCTGGTGCTGAGCTGATGTCCTAATGGTGGTGTCTGGAATGTGCTGAGGCCCAGTGGAGTGTTTCTGCATTTCCCAGTGGCTACCCTGAAGCACATGGAGGTCAGGCCTCTAGAGGCTTCCTGTTTGCCTGGGTTTATGCTGAATTGTATAGGGGAGATGCTGTCTGGTGGCTGCTTGTTCGCTTAGGCATTGTAGGGTAGCAGTCTACCTTTTTGCCTGGGGGCTGTGCTGAAGCACTTGGCAGTCTGGTGACTGGAAGTTGCCTATTTCCTGGGGCTACACTGAAGACTGTGGAGGTTCTCAGACCTGGAGTCTGCCCATTTCCTTGACTACGCTAAAGCATGTGAGGGGTCCTGATGTTGGAGTTTGCCTGCTCTACCACACTGGGGCTCAAGATTTCCTGCTGGTTTGATGAGATGGGGCTTGCTGCTGGCTTATTGGGATGCTTCCCATCCTGGGCTGCCCTTCCCTTTCACCTGAGTGAGACTGACCTTTCTTGATGATCCTCCAAGTTTCTTGGGCTAAAAGATTGTTTTACCTCTTCTTTTTGCTGGTTCTGCTGTTTCAGGATTTGTTTGGAGCCCCTATTGTATGGCTGTTTGGAGCTAAGTATGGGAGAGTTGCAGCAGTTTACTGCTTACTCCACCATCTTGGCCCCTATAAGTCTACCCATCTGCCATGTCATTTAATCCCCACAATAACCTCATTAAGCAGGCAGGGTAGGGAGTATTCTTCCTATTTAAAAAAAATAAGGAAATTGAGGATTTTTCTGATAACTGATTCCCAGGCCAGAGAGCTTTTCATTACATAGTTTTGTGTTTTCAGAATGAGGAAGATGGTTCTTAGTATTTGTTGCGTTTGTCTGTACTTTTGATTCTGCTACTTAGATTCAGGCTCTTGTTGAATGAAGTATAACCAGCCCTTTGGTCCCTGATTTAAGCCATGGACACTTTCTATTCCTTGTTATCTCAAACAGTATCAAGATGCCTTCCAGTGATGCTTGCGCCTGTCCTTACGGAAAGCATTACAATCTTTGCAGTAACCTGATTTTAGTTCTACCATAAGACGGATTTCCTGAATGTCATTACCTTCTGTATCTATGTTTAACCAACCAGAGTTGTTTAATAGCAAAGAATGGTTCCATGCTGGTGGACTGACTGTGTTCGTGATCTTGTTGTTGGTAATACTATCTTTTTGTTTATGGTTGTCTGGCTCCTGGGGGATGCTAATGAAATTGCACAGAGAGAATGGGCCCTGGCATGGCTCTATAGGTTTTGGGTTTCATCTAGAGCTTGGAGCCTCATGCTGCCTGCCAGTCTTCCAAAGTCTAGGCTGGCCTTATTGAATTGGTTTCATATTTTTCTACAAATCATCATGGCAATGGCCCAGTATGTTTCCCGGCTAACAGAATTCAAAAACAGCTTTTAGCTCTTTGCTTGATGAAAGTCTCTGCCTGCAGGTAGAGCTCCTCTGGTGCAGATGGGCTGCATAGGCTATTGTCAGGCCACATGAAGAAAGTGACTACAAAACAGGTCCAAAGCTGTAAATGTTTTCTTGCATGTTTCCCACCCAGGTGAGCTGTGCTCACCTTTAAGAAACATGCAAGGGTGGGGGGTGAAGCATGGATAAAAGGGTGAAGGGTAGGGCCATCAGCACCCCTGTTTGTCACTACTTATATCTCCCTGTTCTGGTTGCCAGTGTCTACATCCCGAATCTGCCTATTTAGCATTTCAGGGAGGTTTTTGGACCAATATTTCTTTGTTTTCTTCATATAATCTAGCCTTTCTTGCTTTTAAGATTTCTAAATGATTCCTTGGATCACTTGCCTTAATCTCTTGGCACCACCATATTGGTCTACAAGGGGTTTCTTCAGCAAATCCCCTGAGTCTGCTTATTGCAACCAGACATGGGAAGTATATGCCTCACAATCACCACTAACTTACAGAGGCTTCTGATTAATTGTCTGGAGGACTGTTGATCATTTTTATGGCTTGTTGGGTATCCCTGAGGCCTAGAAGGTTATTATTATAATGGCAGTTTTCAGTTCTGTTATCACAGTTAGTTGCTAGGCATAGTTGCTCATGTAACTGATTAAAGCCAGAACTGTTCCTCTCATTTGTGACAATGGTTGTCTCATTCATCCTTGCAACATGACACAAATGACTTGCCTATCAGGGAGATGCTTCCAGGTCGAGGTGAACTTTCCCACATGAGTGGAGAAATTCACCATCACCACCACTACTATCACCACAGGGAAGTAGATCAAAAGTGTCCCCAAATGACATTCATTTGTATCAGAAGCATTTAATAATACTAAGTAAAAATACTAGAAATAGTTCTGTATGCACTTTTGATATGCAACTTTTTCTGAAGGAAAATTATATTTCATATCAAGCTTCTATGTAATATTGCACAATAAGTAGAAAAATATAAGTATTATGAAACTCTAGAATGATTAACCTGAAAGCCAAAAGTATAGTGGTTTGTTTGGAAGCAGTTTGATTATGTTTATAAATGTTAAACTCTCTCTATTATTCTGAGTGTATTACACATAGTGATACTTTAATTGCATTGACCATTTGCTTAATTACTTTTAATTTCTACAAAATAATGATTGCTCCTACATAGTTTATGTGATAATGATTCATATTACAAGTTTTCTTAAATTAAATTAGAACAGAAAGTAGGTATTAACCTGTTAATAGTTATTAATATCAACTTGTGTTTGCTTTTTGACAATGGGAAGCAACTATCTGTTAATAAATACAAATGAGTAAATGAAAGGACCAAGAGGCATTTATTAAATGTTTATGATATGGCAGGCACTGTGATAAGCTGTGGGGATACTAATCTTTGCCGACAAGCTGTTTACAAATTCTAATTGAGGGAGAAAATACATATTGCGAAGTAGTGACTGTGGAAGGGTGAAATCACATGGAGTTATAGAGCAATGGATAGGCACACTCTTTCTGGAAGAAAAGGTAATATTGTTTGGATTTTTATTCCTAGAGAGAGAAATGGAAAGTGGGAGTGACAGGATTCCCATAGCACTGAAACATGATGAGGTAGCTAATATTTCACCAAACAGCACATCCTCAAATCATGAATTAGATGTCCTTTTTGAAGGGTCTGGTTACAGCCATTTCAAAGTGAATACATGTGTGTAATTGGGTAGAGACTAACCATTGAGAAAATCAACCAAGGTGTCTTGAAGGGATGGGAAGGTACAGAGGGAAGGAATTCTAGGAATGAGGGAACAGCCTATGCAAAAGCATGAAGGTGGGAGATGGAATCTCATGTACAGGAAGCAGGACAGTTTTGCTAGAATGTGGGAGATATACATGGAATGTGTACCCAGCCAGGAAAGATAGATTGAAGCTAGATTATAAAGGGCTTTAAATGACAAACAGTGGAGTTTATATTTTATCATATATGATGTGGGAGCCACAAAAGCTTCTTGAGTAAGGGAGTGACATGATCAGGCATGCACTTTAAGACATGTAAGAAAAGGAGATGACTCTCATCAGTGAGTTTCCTGAAGTTCATGTCTGACCATGTCATCCTCTACTCAATAAACTCCAGTGACTCTCTCTTACCTCCAGGATCAAATATAAGATTTTTTATTTGGTGTTCAAAGTCTTTCATAACAATTCCCCATCATTTTCCCAGTCTTCCTATACCTCCCTCTGTCCCATACATGTACTCCTCAATCCAGTGATACTCGCCTCCTTGCTCTTCCTTAGACACTCCATCTCTCCACTCCAGGTATTTTAACTAGCTGTAGCCCATGCCTGGAATGCTCTCTCTTCTCATCTCCACCTCCTGGACTCCCTGGATTCCTTCTAGTCCCAGCTAATACACCACTTTCTACAGGAAGCCTTTCTCAATCCCTCCTAATTCTATTGCTTTCCGTCTGTGGATTATTTCCTATTATATACATGTATATGTATATATAAATATATACACACATATAAATGTATATATGCTTGTATATCATATACATATATAATATGTGTATATCACACATGTATATCAGATGTACATGTATAATCATATATATCACATGCACACATATATGTGAGACATATATATGCATACATATATATATATCTAGTTTGTACGTAGTTGTTTACCTATTGTTGCCTCCATTAGACAGTGAGTTCCTTGAGCAGAGAGTCTTTTTCTGTATCCCAGCACTTAACACAGTGCCTGGCACATAACAGGTACTTAATAAATGTTTATGGACTGACTGACTGACTACATTATCTCCATCAATATCCCTGATTGGCTGAGATTCCAGTTAAATGATATGATACATGAATAATAACTATTTTTGAATTGTAAAATAGTATATAAATATAAGCTTTTATTATTAATAGTCAGTATCAGGCAAGAGATAGACTGTTCTAATAGATTGCTACTCTATCAGTGACTGGCCTTGTGATCAGTTATAGCTTAGCTAACAAGTGACAATGCTCGGATCCAGGCTTGGAAAATTGGATCAGTTCTCTTCTCTTTTCCAGACAGTGCAAACAAAGCACCTTCTAATTGGGAGTCTACTAACTCCCAAATAGCCTTTAGGGTAAAATACAAATTTTTTAACTCGTCATTTAAAATGCTCTTTAATCTAGCTCCTTTTCAACCTTGTTTTAATTCATTTCCCTCTGCCTGCGCGATTACAGCCAATTAGAACTACCAACAGCTCTCCAAATGTAACTTGCCATTTTTTCCCACTATGCATTGGCAGAAGTTACCTTCCATGACAAAAATGCACTCCTTTCTCATCTCTAATATTTCACTAACTTGCTTCAAGTTTCTGCTCAGATATAACCTCCTCCAATTAATCTTCCCTAGGTGACCCTATTATCCTCCTCCCTCAATATTCCTGGATGACTTCATGATCTCTCTTTAAGGAGCTTAATGGCAAAAACTTTCATTTTTGTCTCTACATCCCTGGTGTTTAGCATAAGACCTTACATGCGGTAAGCATATAATAAGTATTTTTTGAATTGAATTGAACTGTTTTTAAATTGATGAACGAGAAAAGACAACTCATTTAAAGGAAGTACTGTATAGAATTTACATCTTGGATTTGTACATGAAATGGGTTATGTAATTCTCTGTTTCAACACAGGATAGTGAAGTTGGGGGGAAGTTTTAGCAAGATCTAGAAGGAGAGATGGATAAAACTGAAGATAAAAGATGGAGTATGACAATACATTTAAATTTATTTTACTATTGTAACACCCTCTCTAGACTACTTCTCCCAATTTACATTCACACTAATACAGTGCCAACTACTACACCTTTAAGGTTCTAGGGGTAATCTTGAGGATCCCTGAGGGGATTCCTTTACTACTGTAACTGATAAACACTTTTCCAGTGTGCTCCCCTTTATTAATTGAATAACCATAGTTAATTAGTTTTTACAAAAGAATATTTACTAAGGTTGCATAACAACAATTGGTACAAAATTTCTGTAACTCATTCTTCCACAATTACATGAAAAGTCCATGGAGAAAGTGAGCTAAAACTTGGAAAACACATTTAGCAAAGATGATTATTGGAAGTAACCCTTTGATGTAGCTTTTTGCTAGAATTTGAGAGTTAGTGTGTTTATAGAGTCTAACTGTACTGTCTTTCCCAGAAAGGTCAAGCTCCATGAAGTCACCTCTCCTGGGTGTATCTAGTTTGCCTCCTTCAGCTCCTGGCTGGATATTATTAGTTACCAGTTCAGTCTTTTTGATGCCATGGCAAATGGTGGGGAAGAGGAGTGTTACCCCTCATCTGTGTTCATTTTCTACCTTCTCCACCACCACTCCCCTCTGGGACAAGGGCAATGGCTTTACCAGCTCAAGGCACTCTTCAAGCTTACAGCTCCCCCTCCCCATGCTTGAATTTCTTTCTTTGATATACATAACAGCTGAGACATATCTAATTCTTTCATACAATTCCAATTTATTTCTTGTGTGTTGTTATCTGATTTTATCCAACGGTTTAAAAATAATCACTCTTCCCAAATTGATAAAACTATCTCTTTGCACCTAGTTTATACCTTTAATTGATTGATTCAGCAGAGGTTTCAGGGAATTATTCAAACATAGCTTCTATCTTTCATTGATCGATAGAGGCATTTTCACCTGACCAAAAACATCAGAGTATAGAGAAACTTTTTTTGTTAAATTAATGTTGGTTGAGGGATATGGGGCACCCCTCTTCACCATAAATGACTTTGCGGGAGAATTTGTCCCAAACTGTTTGTGGGGAATATATTGAACCAACTTTCTTTCTATACCACATTGATGAATACTCCTTTTAAAAAGCTCATTGATAATGGCTGGATGGTAATCAATGGGGAACATACTAGATGGGCAAATCACGAGTAACAACCGTACCAGAAAACTACCCCCAACCTCTCAAGGTTACCCATAGATCTCTGAAAGGAGAAATTAGTCACCATCTGGGGACCATTTCTACCAATAGGGGTAGGAGTTAGGAAATAACCCCAGAGAAGTGTTATGCTTTACAAAATGGGAAAAGATCCTATTTAACATTATGCCTATACATGGAACCTTGCATTCAAAAGCCTAGGTCCAGACACATCAATTCACTGGGTATTTATTCCAATATTTCTCTTTTTATCAGACAGAACATGTATTCTCTTTGGTATAAGCAATAGAATGGGGGCAAATAGCAGAAGGAGAAATGCTCAGCTTTTCCATCAATCCTCATAACTCACCAAATGAAAGAGTTATTTTGAATAGACACAATTCAGTAAACAGCAACCAGAGTAAACCTAAAATACATGGGACATATCTCCCCATAGTCACAGTTGTAAAAGGGCAATTGGATATGTAACCTTTTTGGAAACCAAACACCAGGTGGTTGTAATTTTCCTGAGCAAATCAAAATGAGTATCAAGATGAACACTGAAAAGGTCATTTTGTAGGTAGATTTGAGGATCAGATATTTTATGTATATTACTCCATAGTCAAGAGGGAGGCTTGCATTGTTTCAAGCTTTGGAATCTTTACTCAATCCAAAATCTTTATTATCCAACAGCAGAACACATCGACTGCACAAACTTATGAGTCTAACTCTAAATAAGAAATAATTGTCATGCCTGTGGTAAGCAATGTCCAGTGGATATGATGTCTTTGATTTCCAAGAGATGCACAATATAATAGAGTCAGAGTTGAACAGTGAGGAAAAGAAAAGCAGCTGATTACAATAGAAATGACACATCTACTCCTGCTTGCAGATCAGTAATTTACAACTGGAGGCTTTTGTTACATTAAAGCTCTGATCAATCCTTCAGTACATTTTTTCCCTTAAGAATTAATTTACTAAAGAAAGTTTTCCCCCCTATTGCTGAGAATCAATATAAAGCTTGAGATTCAATTCTTAACCACAACATGCTACTTCTAACTTAAGAAATTCTAAATGCAACTTAATCCAGTTATCTTTTTCACTGAGTGTCCAAGGAGTTCAGGTTGAACATTTAAATACTATACGAAAATAATAAGTTTGAAAGTTCCTCAAGGGGTACTTAGATTGTCTTAAAGTCACAAATGACCTGAGCACTAACCTTTTTCTCTTAATCAAGTAGGTTAAAAAAAAAAGTCCTTCAAGAAAATGTGATTATTTTTTCTATTAGCTAACAGAACAATTTCCAGTTCAATGTTGAGATTTTCTAAGAAAAGGTGTTCTGTAAAATGTTCTTTTGTCAAGCAAGAAATCTGGTGATTAAAATTGTAAGATATTACTTCATGAGACAACCTAAAATGTCAATGCAACTATTGGCATGGTAAATTAATATCAAACTATTTTAAAAGATCCCAAATTATCAAGAAATGGAGAATCACAGAATTGGTAGGAACCTCTATTATAATAGCTAATCCAATATATACCCTGAAAGTAATTCCTACTACAACATATCCAATAGATAGTCACATAGCTTGTGCTTAAAGAACTTCAAAGAGGGGTAATCTATTATCTCCTGAGGTAACACTTTTGAATTTTTACATAACTTTAGTTGTTAGCAAGTTTAAGTGTATAATAATAATAGCATTTTATATAGTGCCTATTGTGTGCCAGATAGTGTACTAAGTGTTTTGTGAATATTATCTTCTTCAATCTTCACAACAAACCTCAGAATTATTATCCCAATTTTTCAAAAGAAGCATATAAAAGTAAACATAATAGAGAAATCATAATGTACTCATAAGGTTAAACTTTTAATTCCTATATGGGAAAATTATAGAAGTAACTAAGAACTTTATCATTATTAGGGCAATTAGAAGGATTCCATATAGACCAGATGGATTTACAAGTGAATTCTACCGAACACTTAAAAATAATTAATCCCAATGCCATATAGAATCTTTGAAAAAATAATTAAAGAAGCAGTCCTACCAAATTCCTTTTATGATGCAAATATAGTTTTAATACCTAAATCAGGAAATGCAAAACCAAAGAAAACTATAGACCAATTTTCTTAATGAATATGGATGCAAAAATGTTAAATATAATACTCACAAGGAGATCACAGCAGTATATCACAAAGATCACATGCTATTACCAGGTGGGATTTACACCAGAAATGCAGGACTGTTTCAATGTTAGGAAAACTATAAGCAAAATTGACTATATCAATAACAAAACAACAGAAATGATTTGATTATCTCAATTGATTCAAAAAAAGCTTTTGACAAAATACAACACCCTTTCCTATTAAAAATTCTAGAAAGCATAGAAATTAATGGAGCCTTTCTTAAAATGATCAGTAGTATCCACCTAAAACCAAGAACAACCATTATCTATAATGAGGATAAGCTTGAAGCTTTTCCAATAAGATCAAGGATGGACTAAGGATGTCCATTATCACCACTATTATTCAACATTGTATTAGATAAGTTAGCTGTGCAATAAGAAAAAAATTGAAGGACTAAAAGTAGGCAGTGAGGAAACAAAACTATTACTCTTTTCAGATGATATGGTAAACTTAGAGAACCCTAGAGAATCAGCTAAAAAACTAGTTGAAACAATTGACTTCAGCAAAGTTGCAGGATATAAAATAAGCCCTCAGATATCATAAGCATTTCTGTAAAATACCAACAAAGCCCAGCAGCAAGAGATAGAAAGAGAAATTCCATTTAAAGCAACTGCAGACAATATAAAATACTCAGGAGTCTACCTGGCAAGACAAACCCAGGTGAACACAATTACCAAAAAACAAACAAACAAACAAACAAACAAACCTTTTCATACATAAAGACAGATCTAAACAATTAGACAAATATTAATTGTTTGTGGGCAGGCTGCAGGCTGAGCCAATATAAGAAAAATGACAATTCTAAGTTAATTTATTTATTCAGTCCCATTCCAATCAGACTACCAAAGCGTTATTTTATAGAGCTAGAAAAAATAAGGGAGATAATTTGGAACTCAAAATTAAAAAAAAAGAATTATGGTTTTTTTTACATGTAATTGGGTAATGTTTAACAAAGTAACTAAAAGAATTAAAAAGAAAGATATAATATTACTGAAAACCTATAATACCCAAACAGTCTACAGAACATGAAGAAATAAAAGGAATGTCCTCCTCTTGTTGGGGAGGCACAATTCAGAAACACACAAAAATTATATAATACTATAAACAAAATCCTCTTTCAATGCCTCATTATGGTGTGGAGGTGACTATGGAGTCTTAAAGTACAAATGGTCTTCAGTTCAGTGTGGCCCCTTTTCATTTCTGTGGTGAAGGATGCAGAGGTAGAAAAAGGGGCAGAAGGTGTAAAAATCCATTTTTTTAGGCTGCCATTAGGCATTAACTTAACTGTCAGGACTCTAGATGTGAGATCTTTGTCCAATCACTAAGTGAAACACTAGTGGAATGGAATCACGTTAGTCTTGACATTCTCACTAGAAATGAAACCAAGATGACAAATTACCACTAAATAGAAAGTTGACTGACAGTTTCTCCTTGGAGAGGCTAATAATGGAGCTGGTGTAGTTGGTTTTATTGTGTATCTAAAGGCAACAAGAGATATAAATCCAAGGAATATTTGGCCATCTCATATTGTAGTGCTCATAGTAAATATTTTACAAAAGACCACCATGGAAATCATTACAGTTTATTCCTCACCATCTGTTGCAGAGAACGATGAGGTAGAGAAATACTATGAAAAAAATCAGTTAAGGACCTCTAACTCAAGTCAACATATATTTTGACATCTAGAAAAGGTGGGAATAGATGAGAGTTGGGAAAAATGTTGGAAAAAATTGTTCAAGTATAAAGAATGAAAGCGTTCAAAGGTTTGTAATCTGTGAAGATGTCTTGTAGACTGCTAGACTCAATATTTTCTTTATGACAAGAATCAGAAGGCACTAGACTAAGAAAATACCGAAAATCAGCACCTATACATGAAACTGATTACATTTTAATAGACAGAAATTGAGTAATTTCTAATATGAGAGTTATTCTTAAATCATTTATGCAGTTAGACTTGTTAGAGAAAGGATCAAAATAAATGTATAGCTAGAAGAAAGAAAATATGGAGAAAAGATAAGGCATAAAAGGAAAACAACTCAACCTAATTATATTAACAAGTTATTGATGCTATAAATGGAATGCGAGTGGAAGAAAGGGATACAGGCTAGAATAATTTTATACATATATTTGAATGATGCAAATCAATTGCCATAATGAGGAGGCCAAAAAAGCCTAAACATTACTTTCATGAGCAAACACCTAACTAGCCAAATGAAGTAAGTTGGCAGCCAAGAGGCAACATTGGTTTAGATAGACTATAAATTCATTTGTAAAATCTTAAAGACAAGGATGGTCGAAGATAATAAATAGTATTGTTTCATAAAATAGAAACATGTAGTGAATGTAATATTTCAGCATCTTGTTACTAAAGTTTTTAAAAAGCATTTGATTTGTTAAAGCAAAATACAAGATTTTCCAGCAGTGTTCAACAATGTGTTCCTCATGCAAACTTCAAAATTGCATCTGATTCTTTGAAAGATATAACAACTGAGATGATCTTATTTTATGATCATTATTGTTATTATTTCATGACCATTATTATAATCATTAATGTCAGGCAAGGCATAAAACAAGGAGGCATATGTTTGCCAAAATAATCACTAAAAATTATATGAACTGATGCTGAGTGAAGTGAGCAGAACCAAGAGAACAATGTACATAGTAACAGCAATGTTGTGCGAAATCAACTATGATAGACTTAGCTCTTCTCAATAACACAATGATCTAAGACAATTCCAAATGACTCATGATGGAAAATGCTATCCACATCCATAGAAAGAATTATGGAGTCTGAATGCAGATTGATGCATACTATTTTCACTTTTTTGTGTATTTTCCCTTTTGTTCTGTTTCTTCTTTCACAACATGACTAATGTGGAAATATGTTTAACATGATTGCACACATATAACCTAGAACCAAGGTAACAGGCAAAATGTCTATTCAGTCCCACCAAAAACTACATCATTCCTGGATATATTAAGAGTCAAACATCTAACTACATCTAGGCTGGTCCAGAAATGTAGTTGTGAAGTACTGAACCCTTTTATGCCTAGAATTTCTGCCTTTGGTCTCTGGTATGAGGTGGTTGCCCCCGTTGCCTAATATATTGAAGTCTCGGCTTCAGCCACATTTCATTTCATTCCCCAGACTTGTCTTCATAAACTTCCATGCTGCTGTGTATAGGCCTTATCTCTCCTTTTCTTTTCCATTCACCAATTCTGGAAGATAATCAAATAAATTCTATCATTGCTTCTGGTAAGGGTGTACTGATCTGCTCCCTTATGACTCCACTGACTGTTCCTGTAACTCTCCCAACCAAAGTATTCCTCCATGGATTCCACTTCCCAATGGCTATAGTCTCCCTCTTTTAGAAGTAAGCTCCTTGAGGACAGGGATTGTCATCACTCTTATATTTGTGTCCCCATCACATAGCACTTGGTGCTTACTTAGTAAGCATTCAAGAAATGCATTTTCAGTTATTCAGCCACTCCTTGAATTTCTTAGGACAGAATAACAGGAGCCTTGTTATTGCTGCTGCTTGTTGAATTTTCTGTCAATCTGTGCTTGGAATTATTTTGTGTTTAACATTTCTTTTGCGCAGAGGACATAAATAACTGTCTTAAACTAATCTACACTGTATACTTAGTGTTTTTCTATTCTCTCCTTTGGAAAGACCATAGACATGAGTCTATAATCTACACCTTAAGTGATATATACTGTAGGGTTCTGGAGTAGGGTTGTAAAGAGCCTGACAACTGCCGTTGGAGGGCAGGCTTACCTAGAGTGGAATTAGGGCCACTGGATTATATGCCATAGAGTGCCTTCTGGAGACTTACGGAGAAATAGCTCAGGGTTGAAATCCTTGGGTATTTTGGTATAATGAAGTAATCCCCCTCTTGGCTACTGAATAGGAAGAAATATTCATTTACTGGATTTTAAAAACGAGTACACTCTCTTAATTTCATCTGCATAGCAAGAGTCTTTGAAGAGTCTGGACCCAGAGGAGAGAAGGTCCCTTAGTAGAGAGGGAAAGGAGCCTGGCAGCATGTATTACTATTATATCAATATATCCATAGATCCATGATCTTAACAATGTGAACACTGTCTTTAACAGTAAAGATCATAGGCCATTTATCCTGTCTCATCTTATGAAATTTTCTTACATATCCTCCTATAAATCTTTCATCAACAATCTACCCAACATACTGGAGGCCTGCCTCTAGGTCAGTGTTTCTTCACCTTTTTGTATGTCCTATATCCCTCTGGCAGTGTCTGTTGAATCCAACTGACTCTTCAGAATTATGCATTTAAATGCATAAACTACTTAGGATTACAAAGGGAACCAAGTATATTGAAATATAATTGACATATACATATAATATAATATATAATATATATAATAGTTGGAATATGTTGAAATATAATTTTCAAAATATTTATAAAAATCTAAATTTATGGATCCCAGGTTAAGTCTATTGTTGTTATTGTTGCTGTTTTTAATAATTTATGGGAGAAACATGGCAAGCATAGAGCTTACCTGTTCCCTCCCCAAGATAAGTCTTGATCCACGACTGTGTGTAGGAGTCAGTATCCTAGTGGACACCCCACTCCCATCTACCAGTAGGAATGGACAGCAATGGGATAGGAATAAAGACAGTATCTGTGATTTCATTAATATAGGGAACTTTCAAGTGATGAAATTTCCATACCAAGCAGGTCAACACATTCTCTGCAAGTGATAGCATTCAAGTTATCTGGAGCACTGAGAGGATAGATGATTTGCCTAGGCAACAGTGCCTGCATGGCTTCTGTGCCTTCCACGGCTGACATTCTATCCACTACTCCACAGGACCTCTCATTATGAGAGGCTATTAATAAAATTTGGTCTGATGACAGTTATCCAAATTTGGAACTTTCTTAGCTTTATGTAGGCTTTTTTTTTTTGGAAAGAGTATGTCCTGGTATAGGAGTAGGAAGCTGTTTCCACAATCATGGTGAGAAGTAATGATGGTGTGAATTAAGGTGGTGCTTATGTGAATGGAAAGAGGGGGTCAGGTGCAAGAGATGTTGTAGGAATATAAATAGCTCTATTGGGCAATTGATTGGGCACATAGGCTTAAGTAGAGTGAGGAGTCAAGGATAAAGGTGAGATAATGCACCAGGGAGACTGGAAGGATGGTGCTGCTTTTGCTAGAAACAGGGAAGTTTAAAAGAATGGAGGGTTTGGGGAGAGGGGGAAAGAATGAGTTCAGTTTTGGATAAGATGCATTTGAGTTGTCTCTGGGATGTACAGTTTGAAATGTTCACTAGGAAGTTGGTGACATGGTACTGAATACTGAAGGAAAAGAAGGGCTGGATAGATCTCATGCTCATAATTCCTTAGCATTTCCTAGCCCTTGGGACTCTAGAGAGCTCCTTGCTAGTCCTGTTTCAGGAAGGGGCCCAGGATAGATCCCTCATCATTTCCCATCTGGCTTGGGACTTCATTATGTTTCTGTCCCATGTACCCCTCTTTCCTTCACTCTCCTCCCTTTTAGCTGTTTTTCATGAGTAGTCTTCACACATTAGATTGGAAGTGAACAGGGACTATCTTTTGTCTTTAATTTGTATCTCCAGCGCTTACTTAGCACAGTTCCTGGCCCTGAGTAGGTACTTAATAAATGTTTATTGACTGACTGACTACAAAAAACTGTGTGTCATCTGCATAGATGTCATAGTTACACCAATGAAAGCTAATGAGGTTACTAAGAAAGGAAAGCCAGAGAAGAGTTGAGGGCCCAGGACAGAATCGAAAGGGGTTAATATAAATAATGAGCCAGCAAAGGAGACTGAGAAGGGCTGGTTGAATAGGTAGGAGGCTAACCAGGAGAGAGGAGTTTCACAAAAACCCAGAGGAGAGAAAATATCTAGGCATGGAGGGTAGTTAACAGGTTTAAATGTAGCAGACAGGTTAGGGAGGATGAAGACAAACTAAATACCACCAGATTTGGGATTAAAGACCACTGGTAACTTTGGAGAGAGTAGTTTCTTATGAGTCACGCGGCTGGAAGCCAGACTGCAAAGGTTGAGAAGTAATTGAGAGGAGAGGAAGGCAGAAAATGATCGTTTATTAATTGCCCACCCTGTACCAGGTACTGGCTAAGCATTTTACAAATATCTCATGTGATCCTTATAACAACCCTGGGAGGTAAATGTTATTAACACCCCTATTTTACACTGAGGAAACTGAGGCAGACAGAGTAAGTGTCTGAGGCCAAATATGAACTTAGGTCTTCCTGACATCAGGTCTGCTGTTCTATCCTCTGTCTCACTTAGTAAGAAAATCATGCCATGGATATCACACAAGCCAGAGTTTAGGGGCAGAGGTTGACCACAGTGGAAGGGGTGTGGGGGGTTAGAATAGGACTCTGCTGGGGTAGTATTGAGGCAGAAGGGGATTTCTACCCATGTATTCATAGGATGTCAGGTTCACTTAATAAATGCTAAAATATACAGTAGCTTGACATACATGATATCCTACACTGAAGAAAATGAGTGTGTTTCTGACATTGAACTTTATCTTTCAGGATTCATTTACAAAGTAACCACCTTTCCATACAAATGCATTTATAAGAATAAACAAAGGCCACAGGCCAAGGAAATATATTTGGTTGCCAAGGAAAAGGATGGATTTTCATATATGAAGGCTTGTAATAAGCATAAAAAATTTATCAGTCCACATCAATTTTCTACCAGCCCCACTCCCTGCACTAGTTAGAAGATGAATAATTCTGCATTTGTAAGTACTTAGTCAGCATAAATTATTACACACATATTTCTCTTCAAGAGTCACAGGAAACTAAGCTAGTAGTATATGAACTGTTAAACTGGACTAAAATAATGTTCAATGGGCAGTTGGTGGCCCTACCTATGTTTTTTTTTTTTTATAAATGTCTTGAAAATTTATAAGCTCCCATCCACTAATCCTTTGAAGTAATCTATGCCAGTGACCTTAGCAAACATCCACAGCCAATCACAGTTTAAATGTTGCCCTTCAGCAATTCTTTTGCTAACATATCTGCTCAAATTTACAATAACATCTATGATAATCTCCCATAGGCTGCTGATGTCTGCAATCTAATCGGAAATGATGGAAACCATACCTTCAGAGAATAATGAATCAGATCTGGCAAGGCTTTCTCCAATTCTAACAAATGAAGATAGGAACTAGACTTCTGAATATATGTAAAACAACATACAATCCCACGGTAAATAACATCTCCTGCTCTGTTTTTTAAGCTAGAAAATATATTTTCTCCCCACAACTTTCTCCCTTCACCCCTCCCCCAACTACAGGAATACAACCAACACTGCAAACAGTAGCTTTAATCCTGTAACTCTATTTTCAACTTTTAAAACATGGAGAAGGGGGTAAGGGTGGAACAGGGAGAGCTTACCCTGACAAAGCATAAGTGAAAGGATCTGACAAACTAGTAAAGATTTTTACCAGAAGAGCTTTGTTATGCTTGGATTCAGAGGGCAGAGAAAGGAGTTTCAAGGAGGGAGATTACAGTTCGATTTGAAGGAAATCTTTTTTGCTAGAACTGTCTAAAAGTGGAATGGCCTATCATGATAAATAGTGAGTCCTCCATCCCCAGACATCTTTAAGCAAGAGCCCCACAAACAGTAGCTAGGGATTCCATAATAAAGATTTTTATTTGGGCACATAGTGGACCAGGTGACCCCTGAGACGCCTATGTTCAGTTAGCCTAGATTGGATGCTGATCATCTTGACATCAAGTATTATTGTCATATGTGAAACGAAAAACAAATGGAAGGGAAACAAAGTCATAAAGATGGAGAATAATTGACTGACTGTGTGTTAGGATAATATTTCAACACTTTCACAGTATTTTGGGCTGGGTCCTACTCAGGCAAGTCCCTTGGTAGTTTATGTTCTATACTGGAATGGAACGAGACATTCATAGTTCATTCAACTGTGAACACAGGGAGATTTACTTGGCCATATCAGAAGAAGTCACATCCTCAACTGGAATATGCATTAAGGATTCCAGCAGTGGATTCAGTTGAGCAAATCACAACTAGTATCAACCTGGTATCCACCTGCCACAACTTCAGAGAACACCTGGTTGCATGCTTTGTTGTCTGGTGACCAAGAAGTCTGTCAATAGCCTCTGAGCCAATCAAGTCTCAAGGATGGTCTCTATGCATTTTAAGGAAAAACCAGCCTAACTTGCATGGGGATAGAGGCTAGCATATTGCTTCTACAACACACAGGATGTACAAGCATGGATGGGCTATGATCTACATGTTTTTATAGAATAGTCATATCCATGATATGACAGATTCATTTGAGGATTTTTGAATGGATCCAAGGATGCCTGGTTTTTAAATCTTATACTGTAAGATAATATGGTGTAAAATTGACAACAAATGAGTATTTGCTAATGAATACAATACATTCAATAATTTGATAGTAAAATTAATTCTTTGAAGGCTCCCGTATAAAGGATGAGCTAAATAGGCTGACCATACTTAATATCTAAGCACTAACAAGAATGAGACAAACAATATCTGAAGAGTCTTTAGTTAAATAGAACGATTATTTAAAGGGCTATTATATGTTTAATTGTTGATATATGATTTAGATAAAGACAAAATTATCTCATTTACTATACCCTTGTATCTTTTCATTATTGGTTAATCTCTTTAATCAGAGGTCAATAAAGTAATGGACATTTGAGATTGGTCTCAGAGGACAACTAGAATCAGAAAATCTCCCTATAGGTATTCCTATAGAAAATGCCCTAGTAAGATAAAAGTAGTTCTTTTGAGTGGAAATTGCATGACAGTCTAATGAAATACTTAAAATGACCATATTACACACTCATGTAACCCAAGTTCATTTATAGGAAGACCGAGGATGCAGTGATAAAGTCTGCCACCTGGTGGCCGCTGTGGCACAAGTCATGTGTCTTTATCCACTTGCCAGGTCCTACGTCTTGACGTTACGTTTTTGAACTCATTCCAAAAATACAGACCAATAGTAGTTAATTATTGAAACATGTACCTTTCATAGCAAAACCAAAAAAAAAACACCAAAACTGTGGTTGAATAATGAAAACGTATGAACAGATAACTCTCAGACAACTTCAGAGACAGGAAAAGGGTAAAATCTGGGATTAGGGTAATACAGAAGAACCTAGTCAAAACTGTCATTCTCTTGTTCTTTTATGGAATTCAACCCTATTTTGTCTTGTTAAAGCATGAGAAATTGGTCTTCCATACGTAAAATCCACTTGAACCTAGTAGTTTGGAATACTGATTTCAAATATCAAAATATTTATGTGAGGCACAATTTCATATTTTATATGTGTATTGACAGTGAGTTCACATTACAGTATGAGCTCCTTAAGAGAATGTACCGGGTTTTTTTTTTTTTTAGCATCCTCAGAACTCAGAACAGTGTCTGGTACATTGTAGGGACTTAATAAATGCTAGTGATTGAATAATTGATGTTGGAAAAAATCTTCTAAAATGGTATCTTTCAATATAAAAATGAATGTAACAAACAAAAATGTGTGCATTTAATGCACCTTAAAATTTGTTACTTGTTCAAACTAGAAGGAGAAAGATTGCTGTCCCCCCAGAGTCTTGGCAAATTATTTCTCATAGTTTCATCATCAATATATGCCCCAGAATATGAAATATAACTCAATTTAATTCCATAGACTGTGTAGTTACTTGGGTTTGATTATCCACATCTTACTGTCAAAAAAGTGACCATCTGAAAAGCTGGAATGGGAAATTATACATACTATCTTCCTTTTCATTTGCAAATTTCAGGACTTACTAGGAGCACTGCTGAAGATTGGGACTGAATGGGACTAGGAGAACAAATCATACAATCACAACACAACTACAAAGAAAATAAATTTGAAAGACTTTAGAACTCTTATTAGTGCAATGATAAACTGTGAGTCCAGAGGACTTGAGAGGAAACACACCCACCTCCTGCCAGAGAAGTGATGAACTTAAAATACAGAAAGACACATTTTCAGGCATGACCAATTAAGGAATTTGTTTTATTGTTTTTGTTATTTTTATGATGGGGGTTTAAATTTTCATTTCATTTTAATTGTTTGTTCAATCGATAGGGCAGTAGAAAGGAGAGATTATTAATAAATGTAAAAATAAATAAATTTATTTTTTAAAGCAGGAAGCAAAAAAAAAAAGTATGTGTGGGAGGAGGCACTGATGATAACTCTACCAATTGAGCCAATATTCATTGATAGTTCTGGAATGATGAAGAACAGATACCAAGTATTGACCTCAAATGTGATATTCATACTTTGATTATAGTAAAACATGCACCATTCTACTACCATCAGATGAGGGAGAGAGAAGGTAGAGAACACAAGATTTGATTTCGGTTTTCAATGCTTTTGTCTGATCAGGTATTTAAGGTCCACATGCATTTTGCTCTCTGCCAAAGTGATATATTACTCCAGACAGACCCTGAACCCGAATTATCTTCTTTCCCTGCCATCCTTAACTGTGACCTCTAGCTTTCCTAATTTTGGCCTAAACAATTGGTCTCTGCTCTCTCTTACTCTTAAAACATCAATTTCTGCTTGCTGTACCTCCTTCACATTAAATCCTGGTTATTTGTTGCTAACCCAAGTCTGATAACCTGACTTAATTGTTCTTTTTGCTTGATGGTTTGGGTTAGTGTTCTTGACCTTGGATTTTAGCTTGACTCTGAGAAAACCCACAACAGAATTTTAGTAGGAAGAGCCATACTCTTTTCTCCTAACAGTAAGCAGACTTCTGCCCATAAAGATATAAGTATAATTCTCTGAGTCTTCAGAATTTGATGGTATTTCATCTCTATGCACTATTTAATACATCAACCACATAATTGTATACCTTTAGAATTCTCAAAGAAACTAACCCAAAACTTACTGTTGGAAAAGTTGTTGCTTCTTACAGTGTGATTTTCCATGTTTACAAATGTTACTGTGAGGTTGATTGCATGACCTCCAGTTCCTCTCAGACTGGATATATGTGGAATCTATTTGTGGTTAACCTTTCTTTGTCCTGTTTATCTCTGATTACAGCTCTGTATCTTTGACTCATGGGACACAAAATGCCTCTGGTCCAAATAAACCAACTGACCCATATCATCAAGTACCAGCTTCAATATTTTGTTGACATTCAATGGAAATCCCAATTTAACTTGTAACTCCCTGATTCTAGGTCTTATGAATGATGTCAAAACCAATAAGATATATGAACATGGTAAAGTTAGCTAGCATAATTTCAAACTGCACCTCTGCCTTTGTTTTTTTTTTGCAAAAATCAAGTAATCACGGTTGAGTTGGAAGGTCCCTCAGGGACCAAGCAGTCCAACTCAAACCTGAAGAGGATTTTAAAAAATAAAATCTGCTATACTGGTCATCAAACCTCCACTGGATCATATATATTGTGCTGGAAGATAACTCAGAAGTCATAAAAAGACAGTGGGGTACCAGAGAAATAGCACAGGATTTGGAATCAAAATACCAGGATTAAAGTCCTACCTTTGCCATTTACTATCAGTGTGACCTTGGATGAGTTAATTAATCTCTCTGGAACTCAATTTCCTCATATTAAAAGGAGGGAAAGATGATCCATATGAATTCTTGATCTATTAACATTTTTCTTCCTTTGTTGTGTTTGCTATTTCTTATGGTATCTGGCTAAGTATACATATTGCATTTTTCTCTCTTGCCCTCCATTTTAATTTCAAAGCCTGCTGTCATATTCACAAGACTATAGGGAAGTGTATTTTTACTAGCCCTCATTAGTTACACTCATTTCCTGGCAGAGAATCCATCATTTCTATATTTTAAGTCATGACTCAGAAAAAGAAATCCTTATTTTTTAAGCTACCATCTTACCATCATATGTTCATTTCCTAAGTGCAGCTTTCTTTTCTGAAATGCATATCTTTAATTGACAACTGTCATAAATACTACCCCTACACCAATAATCTTCAGATTTTTTTGCCCCAAACTTTGTGATACTTTTTTGTATCTCCAAATGAATGACCTGGAGTGGGTACTTTGGAGAGATCCCAGGAGTTTTCTCTTCACATTCTAGATATATACCCTAGAGAACTGCAGAGCTCCCAATATTTCCAATGTAGAACTGATATAATGGGGGATTGGTCAAGTAAGTCCAGTCCTTACTCAGCCTTATTTAGCCCAGCCTGAACAGAGTATATCAGCAAAGGTTGGGAGCCTGCTTCCAAGAGAATTGTGATGATATATAGACCATTGCACAGACCTCTACATAAAATGATTTTTATGGAATGTAAAGGGAGTGTAGAAGTGAGAGGCAGGAAGAAGCTGAGCACCTTCCTGGGTGGTCCAGTAAGGGGGGCCAGTATAGTTTAAGGACACATGGGGCCAGGGACAGAGAAGCAAGAGCAGGAGGAGGAACACAAGGCCAGGGCCAGCCTCATGGGGGTCTGGCTAGAACCAAGAGGAAGAATACATGGGGGTGGGTGGGGGACAGACACATGTGGGTTAAACATGGACACAGACAAGCTAGAGTAGGCAGTACATATGGGTGGAGGACGGGGTGGGAACAGAAAAGTGGTACTCCAGTGCTGTTGGACAGACAGAAGACAGACGCATGGGAGGCCAGACATGGAGATGTGGGCATGGGGGCAAAAGTCTCTTCCCTGGGCACCAGAAGTGTCAAAACAAGCCCCTGACCTGTCTACATTCATTCTTCTGCTTTCACTTGGAGGTTGTTGTTGTTGTTTTTTCAGATTTTTTTTTTGGTGGGGGGTGGGGTGGGAAGGCATGGAGTACTGAACCAAGAAGGGAGAAAGGAGAGAAGAGAAGAGAAGAGAAGAGAGAGAGAGAGACAGAGGGAGAGAGAGAGAGAGAGAGAGAGAGAGAGAGAGAGGGAGAGAGAACGAGAGAGAGCTGCATTGTACAATAAAATTAAAATTAGCCTGGGATTTTTTTTTGGAATGTAGATTTCTTTCAGAATTCTTTTCATGAAATCAAATCTGTGTAACGCAAATTTACTTAAAATGAGAACTATCTGTAAAATACCTTGGCTAGATCTTGAAGCTTGTGTAGACATTCTGTAAATGATTCTCATCTAACCATGTGGTGAATAATGGTAGCCTTTTTCACTGATTGTAGCCAACTCAACTGAAACTGTTGGCACCTTCAAAAAGCCTTATTCAATCTCAACCTTTCTTTTGGTTTGATTTCTTTTCTTTGGTTGACTTCTTTCTGGCAGGCAGTATCCAGTGAGAAACAATGTTGGAAGGTGAGAGAATACAAGATTTTTCCCTATCTGAGGATAACATGCAGCCCCATGAATATAAGTGTCAATTCTTTGCTGGCCCCAGTCTTTGTTCTTTCATTTTAGGTAAAGCAAATTAAAGACAACAACCTTGTGAGTTTCAAAAAAAAAAAAAAATCAGGAGATCCAGTCATCTAGGAGTCTAGAAGTCTGGAAGTCAAATCCAATTGAAGTTTTGCCAGCAAATTAGCCAGCATGCCCCTAAGAGTAAGGAGGGACCTTAGAGATCTAGTCCAGTAGTAGCAGAGATGAATATTCATTTGACACCATGCTACATGTGGACATGAACTTGGTGGGACCACTGTTTTACAGAAACCATGTTGTCTGAGCCTTCTTTCCTCAGAGACTGAGGTGATATAGGGAAAAGTGGCCTCTAAACTGTTATGAGAAAATGTTTGTGCTTTTGTCATTGCTATACATTTAAGATAAATATTCCTCTGTAAAAGTTGATTGATGTTAAGTGGTTAAATTGAAATGGCATGCTAATTACTTGAAACTAATAGCGGAGGAACTCACCAAGAATGAGAGCTTGAGCCAAAAGCATTAAGAGAAAGACAACCCAACCCCTCGGGGGTATCCCTAGAATCCCTAGAAGACTCTTACTATAATGACAGGTAACTACATTTGTTATTCATCATCAATGAGTGATCAGATACCATTTTTCACTTATTCTTCCTTTGACCATTACTCTAGAATCGTAGATAGCATCTGTGAATCTCCTTAATTTCTTCAAACATAAGTAGTTGCTTTCTCCTCACAGGGTCCTGCTGGACCCTTTACAGGAAGAACCTCATGTTTATCACATAATTTAAAATGCTAGTATTTCCCTTTCTTTCCTTCATTTTCTGTGTCACATTTTTCTCTCCCCCAATATATCATGTGATATAGGTTAAGATTCCCTTATTCCTCTTCACGTCCATTTAATTTTCTTTATTTCTTTGAATCACTTCTTCCATTCTTTCCAGGTATATATCATTCTTACTGATAATACCGAGAGAAGAAAAGTATTCCTCAAACTCATTTACCTTCTCCTCTATTGCAGAGAACAAACTGTTTTGTGAGTATATAGCAGATTTCACTACTTATCTCTGTCAGAAGCAAAAACATACTATGCTATTTGACAATCATTGCAGAATTCCCCTTGCTTTTCATACTTGCTTTAAGTGAAATCCTAGGACTCTGTTATGCCTATGTATATTTCTTGGAGTCAATTCTAGCGAATAACTCACATTATGGAGTATATGCCTGCTTTACTTTTTCATTTCATTTGGAGTTCGCTTTGCTGTATCACAATGCAATGCTGGAGATAAAGACATTAAATAGTTGAAGTAATTATCTTTCTCACATCTTATTTTAGATCATGATTGTGTCAAATTTTAAGTCCTAGTGAACTGCATCAGTGTTGCACATGATATGAAGAAGTTTTGCACTGAGAATACTATATGATTCTACCTCTAGTCCTTCCTTGGTAGTAAATCTTGAGATTTACATTATCAGGCTGGAAAACACTCAAAATGGACATATTCATAAAAATCATGGCAAAGAGTGTCCAACTGTTTCCTTTGATTCACTTATTTTATATTTATCTTCCAGGATTCTCCCATATTATTTAGTCAAGTACATAGCAGTTTAGGTGTAACAGTAAAAGTAATCACCGTTTCTTCTATTTTATTCTTGATGTCATTAGTTCATAATTCTCTCATCTCTCTGGATTCACCCAACTGTGTTATGAGGTTTTTTTTTTCCTGTTTCCATTTTAAAAAGAACAATATTATTTATTTATTTTGAGTACTCCTTTAAAAAAATTATGCTCCAAATTTTCTCCCTCCCTCCAGGCCTTCCCCTCACCCATTGAGAAAGCAAGCAATATGATATCAATTACACATGTTAAATCATGCAAAACATTTCCATATTAGCCATGTTGGAAAAAAAGAGAAATAAAGTGAACAAATTATGCTTTGATTTGAACTCAGAGTTCATCAGTTCTCTCTCTGAAGGAACACAGCATTTTTTATCATGGGTCTTCGGAATTGTCTTGCATCATTGTCTTGATCAAAGTAGTTAAGTCTTTCACAGTTGATCATCATTACAATATTTCTATTACTGTGTACAATGATCTCTTGGTTCTACTCACTTCAATCTGCATGATTTCGTATAGGTCTTCCCAGGGTTTTATTGAAACTTTCCTGCACATTATTTCCTATAGCCCAACAGTATTCCATCACAATCATATACCACAACTTGTTCAATTCATGGGCATCCCTTCAATTCCTAATTCTTTGCCACCACAAAAAGAGCTACCATAAATATTTTCCTTTTCCTTTTCTGTGATCTCTTTGTGATACAGACCTAGTAGTGATATTTCTGGGTCAGAGTATGTACAGTTTTATAGCCTTTTGGGCACAGTTTGAAATTGTTCTCCAGAATAGTTGGACCAGTTCACAACTTCACCACCAGTACATTAGTGTCCCAGTTTTTTCACATCCCCTTCATCACGTCATTTTCCTTTTCTGTCATGTTAGCCAACCTGATAGGTATGAGGTAGTGTCTCAGAGTTCTTTTAATTTGCATTTGTCTAATCAATAGTAATTTAGAGCATTTTATGACTCTAGATAGCTTTGATTTCTTCTTCTGAAAAGTGCATGTCTATATTCTTTGATTCTTTGGGAATGGCTCTTATCTTTCACAAACTTGACTTAGTTCCCCATATGTTTCTGAAATGGGATCTTTATCAGAGAAACTTGCTGTAAGATATTTTAATATTCATTGTCTATGGTATTTTTTTTTAGCAAAATATGATTTCAGTTTTCCTGATTCTCTTTTAATTAATTATTTTTGCTTTTGCTCTGTCTGAGATCACAATTACTACCCTTGCCTTTTCTTTTAACCTCAGATGAAACATATTATATTCTGTGCCAGCCCCTTATTTTAACTTTGTGTTTGTGTCTTTCTGTTTCAAGTGGTTTTTTTTTGTAAACAGCATATTGTTGGATTCTGATTTCTAATCCATTCTGCTATCCACTTCTGTTTTATAGGTGAGTTCATTCCATCCATATTCAGCATTATAATTACTAATTGTATATTTCTCTTCATCTTATTTTCTTCCATTTATTTTTCTCTCTCTTTTTACCCTTTCCTCAAAAGTCTGTTTTGCTTATGATCACTGCCTCCCTTAATTACCTCTCTTTTTTAATCATTCTACTTTTCATTATACCTTTCCCTTTCTACTTCCCACCTGGGTGAGATAGATTTCTATATACAATTGAATGTGTGTGTGTATACACACACACACATATATATATATTTATGTATATACGTATGTATATGCATACACATACATATATACATACATTCTCCTCCCTTTGAGTCAATTTAGATGAGAGTTGCCTGACACCCCTGTCCCCATTTTTTTTCCCTTTTCCCTTCTTCCAATGCAGCCCTCTTTCTCACTTCTTCATTTGCTGTCCCCTAGTAGCCCAACTTAGTTGATTAACACCTGTGTTTTCTATGTGGACTCCTTTTAATTGCCCTAGTAATGATAAAGTCCTCAGGAGTTACATGTATCATTTTTCCATAAAGGAATGTGAACAGTTTAATCTTATTAAGTTCCTTCTGATTCCTGTTTCATGTTTACCTTCTGATGCTTCTCATGAGTTTTGTGTTTAAATGTCAGATTGTTTATTCAGCTTTTTTTTTTCCCATCAAGAATGCTTGAAAGTCCTCTATTTCATTTAATATCTATTTCCCCTTAAAGAATTATACTTAGTTTTACAGGGTGGGTTATTCTTGGTTATAATCCTAGATTCTTTACTTTCTGGAATATCATATTCCACCCCCTTCACTGCTTTAACATGGAAGCCACTAAATCTTATATGATCCTGATTGTGGCTCCAAAACATTTGAATTAATTTTTTAGGGCTGCTCGAAGTATTTTCTCTTTGATATGGGAGCTCTGGAATTTGGTTATGATATTCCTGTGAGTTTTCATTTTGGGATCTCTTTTGGGAGTTCATTGGTAGATTCTTTTAATTTTTATTTTACCCTCTAGATCTAAGATATTAGGGAAAATTCATTTATAATTTCTTAAAATATGACATCTAGGCTATTTTTTTATCATTGCTTTCAGGTAGTTTAATCATTCTAAAATTATCTTTCCTCAATCTACTTTTTAGGTCACTTGTTTTTCTGATGAAATATTTTACATTTTCTTCTATTTTTCCTTTCTTTTTGGTTTATTGTTTCTTGAGGTCTCATGGAATCATTAACTTCTACTTTCTCAATTCTAATTTTTAATGAATTAGTTTCTTCACTGAGATTTTGAACTTCTTTTTCCTTTTGGCAAGTCTGCTTTTTTAGGGAGCTCCTTTCTCTGGTAAATTTTTGTGCCTCTTTCTTCATTTGGCCATTTCTGTTTTTTTTAAAGGTATTTTTTTCAGGATTTTTGTGCCTCTTTTACTAAGTGATTAATTCTCTTTTCTTAATTTTCTTGAATCATTCTCATTTCTTTTTCCAATTTAACCTCTAGCCCTCTTATCTCTTTCTTTAACTCTTGCAGGAATTCTTGCTGAATTTGTGTCCAATTTGCATTTTTCTTTCAGGCTTTGTTTGTAGTTGTTTTCACATTGTTGTCTTCTTTTTTTTTTCTTTTTTACTTACTTATTTTTCCCCAGTTACATGTAAAAACAATTTTTAACAT
This sequence comes from Vombatus ursinus, assembly GCF_900497805.2. Classification (NCBI taxonomy): domain Eukaryota; kingdom Metazoa; phylum Chordata; class Mammalia; order Diprotodontia; family Vombatidae; genus Vombatus; species Vombatus ursinus. Next base: position 4,935,348 of record NW_020948983.1, read on the forward strand.
TCATTTTAAAAACTTTGAGTTCCAAATTCTCTGCCTTCCTCTCTCCCCACCCACCTTCATTGAGAAGGGAAGCAGTTTGATATAGGTTATACATGTGTAGTCATGCAAAAAATATACATAATAGTCATATTGTGAAAGAAAACATAGACAAAAAACTAAAGACAAATAAAGAAAGTTAAAAAAAGTATACTTCAATCTGTATTCAAATCCCATCATTTCTTTCTCTGGGCATGGAAAGTATTTTTCATCATAAGTCCTTCACAGATGTCATGGATCTTTGTATTGCTAAGAACAGCTAAGTTATTCATAGCTGATCATCTTACAATATTTCTGTTACTTTGTGCATAGTACACTTCACTTTGCATTAACCCTTGCAAGTCTTTCCAGGTTTTTTGAATAGTATCCTGCTCATAATTTCTTATAGCATAATAGTATTTCATAATAATCACGTACCACAACTTGTTCAGCCATTCCCCAATTGATGGGCAGCCCCTCAATTTCTAATTCTTTGCCCCAGAAATGAGCTGCTATAAATATATTTGTGCATACAGGTCCTTTTCTTTTTTTTATCTCTTTTGGGATACAGACGTAGTAGTGGTATTGCTAGGTCAAAAGGTTTTATAGCCCTTTGGGTACAGTTCCAAATTGCTCTACAGAATGACTGAATCAGTTCATAGCTCCACCAACAGTGCATTGATGTCTAATTTTCCCCTCATCCCCTCCAACGTTTGTTATTTACCTTTTCTGTCCTATTGGCCAATCTAATAGGTTTGAAATAGTACCTCAGAATTATTTTAATTTACATTTCTACAATCAATAGTGAGTTAGAGCATTTTATCATATGGCTGTAGAGAGCTTTAATTAATTCATCTGAAAAGTGATCATATCTTTTGATCATTTATCAATTGGGGAATGGCTCTTATTTTCATAAATTTGACTCAGTTTTCTATATGTTTGAGAAATGAGGCATTTATCAGAGAAACTTGTTCAAATTTCTTTCACAGTTACTATTCCTAACTTTATTTACCTCCATCTTATTCCCCATCCTCATTTATTCTATTCTCTCTCTCCTTTCACCCTGTCTCTCCTCAAAAGTGTTTTGCTTCTGACTACACCCTCCCCCAATTTGCCCCCATTCTATCATCACCCTCCTTATCTTACCCTACAGGCAAGCAGGAGAAGTGGATAAGATAGATTTCTATACCCTCTTTGAACCAATTCTGATGACAGCGTGGTTCACTCACTCCCCCGTATGTCCCCCCTCTTTCCCTCCACTGTACAAGTGTTATCTTCTTCTGAGTTTGTGTCTTGATCTTCCCAGCCACCATAGCAGCTTTTTGATGTTCAGGTTTTTTGTTCATGTGTAGTTTGTTCATTTGTATGTCTATTTCTTGACTTTGAATTTTCTGTTCAAATTGGGCTCTGCTCACCTAGAGTGGGAAGGCACTGTCCCAAGCTTCAGGCTTTTTCATGCTGCTATTTTCATAGATAGTTTTGGGAGTCTGCAAGTTTTCAGAGCTTCCAAATTGGTGTTATCTTAGGGGAGGTATAGTCATTGCTGTTCTGGTCTGTGCTTTGGTCTTTACCTAGGAAAGACCTTTGATGCTCTCTGCCCTGAAAGTGTGATGCCCTAGATCCCTTGTGACTGACCACAAGCATGTTTCTCCACCCTGCAACTGTAAGTCAGAATTGTGTATGGGCAATGGAGTTGACAAAGAGTGACCAATCCTATAACCCCAGTGTGTCAGTTCAGGGTCCCTCATATCTTCTTTCTTACCAGTTGTCCAATCCCCTTACCTTCTCTAGGCTAAGAGCTCCTAAAACTATTGCTGTTGCTGTTATAACTCTTTCCAAGACCCACTGCAGGAATTGCCGCCACATGGCTTCTCCTTCCAATCTCCTAAGTTACCTTGGGCTAGAAAAAATTCTCATCCTGTCCTTTTCTTATCTCTGCTGCCCTAGAATTTGATTTGACATGTCATTTTAAAACTGTGTAGAGAGAAATGTTGGGAGCATTTGGCTGGGTTTATCCATCATCTTGGCTCTGACTATTGCATTAAAATGTTTCTTAAAAAGAAAAGTATCTTAACTCGTATTCTGTCTGTGGGGATAATTGCTAATATTAGCATATACTTGTTTCTCTGTACACAGAATCTATGAAATGGGTCTATAAAGAGTTAATTCCTGTCTATCACTACAATGAATTGTTTAATATCAAAGTGACAGTGTAAATCAAAGTGCTCTGGCATTTGGTGCTCCAGTTGGACTGTTGTGAAAGGTAAAAATGGGACAATTTAGAGTTCATCAATTAAATCACATTAAATTAGCTTCCATCATTGGCTTGGCTGGATAGCCTTCATCTACCCTAATTTACAGCAAGAAGGACAGCCAAGTACAGGATGATAACAATGACACAGTCAAAAGGAGTCCTTAAAGAGAAAACATGCTCTGCATTTAGGAAGAGTTGTATCAAGAAAAAAATATCTCCTTAGAATGAGTTTATAAAATTGGTTTCATATTATTTACAGGTTTCCCTCAGTATCTCTTCTGGTTCTCAGTTTATACATCAATAATATCAAGAAGTTTGACTAAAAAAATTTACAAATTTCCTACTTGTTCCAGAATTCTGAATTTATGAGTTTATCTATATATGACTGGAAAAGCAGACTACAAAATGAAATTCTGAATATAAACCATGTTTTCTCATTAATTTGCAAGATGGAATTTGCAATGTGTTCCCATCCAAATAACAAAATTCACTCTTTAATGTATGTCAGATTAAAATAATTTCTTTATATTATATGTAGTTTTATTCCTTTAGAAAGATGTCTTCTTCTAATACTTGTAAATAAGTGAGCAAATTATAATTAACAAAAATTACAAGTAAAAACAAAGAGAAAAAACAAAACAATCTAGATAATAGAAATGATAGGCTTGTCAACTTAATGTCTTTGCCTGGCATGAAATCTAGAAAGGAATTCCTCCAAAGGAATGGAATCACATGTAATAAAACCTATCAGACTTCCATAACTTTTGAGCTAGAAGGAGTACTAAAGATCATCTAGTCCAGGGGTGGGGAACTTGTGGCCTCAAGGCCACATGTGGCCCTCTAGGTTCTCAAGTGGGATCCTTTGACTGAATCTCCTCATTTTAAAAGTGGAGAAACTGATGTCCATGAAGAAGAAGTGACTGGTCCAAGATCATACAGATAACAAAGGCAGGGTTTGAAACCAAGTTTTCTGATTCCAAATCTAGTGCTCATTTCACTCCATTGTATTACTCCAGCCAAATAATCAATGAGCATTTAGAAATGAAAGTGGTATTCACTGAGAGTCAACAGAGATACGCTAGCAACAATTCTTTATCAGCAATATTTTTTTGTTAAGTCTTATAGGCTGGTAGATGAGTAGAATGCTATGTAGTATCCTAATTTTAACAAGACATTAGCCATGTTAATGGAAATAATAATAATAATAATAATAGCTAATATATAGCTCTTTAAGGTTTGCAAAGTGTTTTATGTATATTATTCCATTTGATATTTACAACAAGCCAGTGTGAGGTAGGTGCTATTATTACCATCATTTTACATATGAGGAAATTAGCTATGAGAGAGATTAAGTGACTGATTCAGGGTAACACATCTAAGTAAGTGTCTGAGGGAAGATTTGAACTCAAATTATTCTGACTTAGTGTGAGCACTCTGTCAATTGCAACACCTAGATGGCTAAAAAGTATATAAGCAAAGATCCTCTATTTTCCTTGACACGAAAATATTATTTTGAAAAAAATGGAAAAAATGCTGGTTGGGTAATCATTTATTCCCATGAATGTGTAGCTGATCAAAAAAGTATATAAAGAGTATAATTACTGGATCTATGTCAATTCCAGGGATGTACCCAGGGTCATGCCAGAGAATTCTGTAACTGGTCTTGTTAAATTTAGCATAATTCAAATTTAGTTGATTTGTTTATATCATAAAATATCATGTTGGTATGTATATATGGTATATGTATACTGTCTTTAATACCTTGAGGTGCTACATAAATGCTAACCATCATTGTTAATAATAATAAGTATGCTCATATAAGTGAATTATAAAAAACACATGCCATACACATTTCTACTTTATCACATAAGTACTTTATTTTATCACAGGGTTGAATTCTAGGTATAGCTTAAGATACTGACTTTGATTGATAGTAATGCTTCTTAGAGTTTGGTTCTAGACTACTATGGAAACTTTTTTTTCCTTTCAAAGTAGTATTGCTCAAGTTAAACTTCACCATTGTCAGTTTTCTGTCAACTGACTACATCTAAATTATGAGACCTAGATTTGGAATACTCTTATTGGCTTTGGCAACTTATCAGTCATTTTCACTTTTGTCAAATAGAAGTAGCTCCTTTTATATTTTGTTTAAAAAACATTCACTTTTGATTTTTAGAGTCTAATAACTGGGACCAAACTGTGCCTCTCAAACTTTTGCACCTTTCATGGGTGGCAGGAAGTGAAGACAGTGAACTTCTATGTGGTCTTTTTGCTACCTCTGCTCAATAACTAGGTAAAGAGACTACATACCATCATTTCGATTTATGGTTGTCAACCTCAAAAACAAATTAACTTCAGACTGGGATTCAACCATGTTGAATCACTCATTTCCATCTGGACCAATTCTTCTTCAAATGTATTCCCATTTATAGGTACCATGGTTTCCATTTGCCACTTCACTGGTAGTGATGAGAAATCAAGTCATGTTTAGATAAGATCTAGTGCTCCCAAACATGTCATTTATTTTCTATGAAGAGTGAAAAAGAATGAGTAGAAGTACTGTTCAGTACATAAGAAATGGGCATAGCAATATAAATTTTCCTGCACATGAACTTTACTTAGAAACTCCTGAATCATACCTCTTGTCTCAGCCACATGAATGTGCTAAGGCATTACTCTAAAATATTGAGGGATTTGTATTTTTAGGAGGAAAAACAGGAAGTGTACAGAGAGAAGAGAAGAAAAGATGAAAAAAAGAGAAGAGTGGGGAAAAGGGGAGGAGAAGGGAGTAATGTATCTTTATGCTGATCTGGTCAAATGATCATAGAATTTTAGATTCAGAACTAGAAGGGACTTTAGATTCAGAACTAGAAGGGCCTACTTAGTCTAATCTTTCTTCCTCTCCATTTTGCAAATGAGGAAACTGAAGCTCAGAGATGGTTAGTGACTTGCCCACGATTATATAACTAGTAAGTATATGAGTTGAACTCTCATTTACAAGTGGAGTAAATTAAGTACAAGATTTTTTTGTTTGTTTTACAAAGAAGGTGGGACACAGGTATACAATGGATATGGATGTAATTGGCAGAATAAGTTTAGCTGTCTGCTGGGCAGGACTTCCGTCCCAGGGATAAGAAGACACTCAGGGAGGTTCCACAGCCATACCCTCAGGAAAACCATTCAGTATTATTGTCTAAGAACAATCCATGACTTTATATCAGCTGTTTCATCAGGATTAAGTTTTTGTTTTTTAGGTGGGGGATGGTTGTAACTGAGAGCACATCATTAAGCAAATGCCATTGGAAATCCTATTCTCATTTTAGTAGCCAGCCTTCTTGGGGGGATGCTTTTAACTGTTTCACCTTGAGATCAATTTTAAATGTTCAACAGGCTTCCCAGACTCCTCTGAATTCTTAATAGGTAGACTGCTGTTCTCAAGTGGGGTTAGTTAGAGATGGAGACCAGTGATATTGTCAGGGCTTTAGATATTTAAAATTTCAGGCCTAAACCAGAGTCTGTAGAGTTAGCTAATGTTGGTCTGGATTTTAAAGAGAGCAATGAAAACCCTCACAGGCTAATAGATCACAGAATTTTAGAGTTAGAAGGGACCAGAGTGACCCTCTAGTCCAACTCACATCCAAAAGGAAATCCTCACTACAGAAAACACTGTAATGATCATTCAACCATTATTTGAATACTTTCAGTGAGTTGGAAGCAGTTGACTCCACTTTTAGATAGCTCTAATTGTTGGAAAGCTTCCCTAACAGTAAATGTTAAATCGCCTCTTTGTGATTTCTATCCTTTATCCTTGGTTCTTCTGTCTGGGACCAAATTGAACAAGTCTAATGCTTCTCCCACATTAAAGTAATTCAGATACTTAAAAGGAGCTATCATAAACCACCCCCCATGCCTCAGAGCTTCCCCTTCCATAGGCTAAAACATTCCCAGTCACTTCAACCCTTCTTCATATGACAGGGTCTCAAGGCTCTTCATCATCCTGGTTGCTTTCCTCTAGATGCTTTCCAGGTGGCTATGAAGAAGTTATTCATGTTGTGCAGATAGAGGTAGAAATGGTGGACAGAGTGCAGCTTAGGGTGGCAATGCCTTCTTAAAAGCAGGTAAAAACCTCTTGGTCGAAAGTCACCTGATGAGTGATCGAACTGAGACAATGTTCTTTCCATTTATTTAGAGAAATGTAACTGGGAGTTAATTTATTCCACTTATTTAGAGAAATGTGATTTAGAGTAATGTAATAGAGAATCTATTCAAATTAGTGTTTTACCACTAGTAGAATATGAAAGACCTATCCTGAAATAATTGTAATTCATTTAAGTGTACATAAATAAGGAACAAGTGGAGTATGGCAAATCCCTGGCACTATGCTACAATTTCATTCTTTGGGCTAAACCTCAAAAGCTCTGTTACTGATAGTATAAAGAAGTGACCAAACTATTAAATGATGAACTTAAAAATGTATATTCTCTAAAAATCAATTTTATTTGTGCATCTTCTCATAACTCATTTTAAAAAGTCTATCATTAGTATGACTGAGACATATTTCACTAATATCAAGATAAGGTCAAACTAGATAAATAATTTACACATAAAGGATGATATCACCAGTAAGTTAGGGGACCATGAAAAAAATGTACCTGTCAGATCTATAGATCAAGAAAGAGTTTATGGAACGTTTGGGGGTGGAGCCAAGATGGCAGAGGTGAAAGCAGTGACTTGCTCAAGCTCTCCCCCAAACCTCTCCAAATACCTGTAAAAAAATGGCTCTAAACAAATTCTAAAGCAGCACAACCCACAAAAAGACAGAGCGAAACAAATTTCCAGCCCAAGACAACCTGGATGGTTGATCCAAAAGGTATATTGCACCAGGCAGGGAGAGGAGCACAGTTTGGCGTGGGCGTGCAGGCCACAGCGAACCTGGAGCAGGCCTCAGAGGACTGAATTGCAGGCAGCTGTGGTGGTTCCCAGACTTCTAAACCCACGACCACAAAAGACAACTTAGAAGGTCAGTGGGAGAAGTCTGTGACTGTGGTGAGAGTTAGAAGCTAGGTTTCAGCCACAAGTCCCAAGCTCAACCTGGGGCAGTGGCTGCCTCCTGAGCTTTCGGCCCACAAACTGAGGGGGAATTGAGTGGCTGATCAGAGGGGGGTTGCAGGGATCTCTTTGCCAGTGCTGAGGCAGGAATCTCTTGCTTTGCCCATGCTTGGATCTGGGTAACAGTTCTGAGGGGTGGTCCTGGGGCAAGGAGGAGTGCTGGTGCAGTGGAGCTTGTTGTGGCAGTGGAGAAAAAACACCTCGCAACTTATTATACCACCTTGGAAGAACTGAAAATTTACAGGTCCCTAGTAGTATCTCTGAAAACAGCTGTACAAACCCGTAAAGCTTGGGACAGTACATTCTCCACATTGGAAGCAGACTCTAACCTTAACAAAGAGTTTAAAACTCAAGTAATTGTCTGGGATCATGAGTAAGCAGTGCAAAAAGAGTCAGACTATATTATCTTATTTTGGGACAAAGAAGATCAAAACATACAACCAGAAGAAAACAACAAAGTCAGAGCTCCTACATCCAAAGCCTCCAAGAAAAATATGAATCAATCCCAGGCCTTGGAAGAGCTCAAAAAGGATTTTGAGAAGTAAGAGTAGTAGAGGAAAAACTGGGAAGAGAAATGAGAGTGATGCAAGAAAATCATGAAAAACAAGTCAACAGCTTGCTAAAGGAGACCCAAAAAAATACTGAAGAAAATGACACCTTAAAAAATCACCTAACCCAAATGGCAAAAGAGGTCCAAAAAGTCAAAGAGGAGAAGAATGCCCTAAAAAGCAAAACTGGCCAAATGGAAAAGGAAGTCCAAAAACTTACTGAAGAAAATACTTCCTTAAAAATTAGAATAGAGCATTTGGAAGCTAGTGACTTTATGAGAAATCAAGACACTGTAAAACAAATTCAAAAGAATGAAAAATTAGAAAACAATGTGAAATATCTCATTGGAAAAACAACTGACCTGGAAAATAGATCCAGGAGAAAGAATTTAAAAATTATTGGACTATCTGAAAGCCATGATCAAAAAAAGAGCCTAGACATCATCTTTCAAGAAATGATCAAGGAAAACTGCCCTGATAATTTAGAACCAGAGGGCAAAATAGAAATGGAAAGAATCCACCCATCTCCTCCTGAAAGAGATCCCCAAAGGAAAACTCCTAGGAATATTGTAGCCAAATTCCAGAGTTCCCAGGTCAAGGAGAAAATATTACAAGCAGCCAGAAAGAAACAATTCAAGTACTGTGGAAACACAATCAGGATAACACAAGATTTAGCAGCTTCAACATTAAGGGACTGCAGGGCATGGAATATAATATTCTGGAGGGCAAAGAAGCTAGAATTACAACCAAGAATCACCTACCCAGCAAAACTGAGTATAATCCTTCAGGGGAAAAAAATGGTCATTCAGTGAAATAGGGAACTTTCAAGCATTCTTGATGAAAAGACCAGAGCTGAATAGAAAATCTGACTTTCAAATACAAGACTTAAGTGGAACATGAAGAGGTAAACAGGAAAGAGAAATCATAAGAAACTTATTAAGGTTGAATTGTTTACATTCCTGCATGGAAAGATGATATTTGTAACTCATGAGACCTTTGTCAGTATTAGGGTAGTTGGAGGGGAAAAAATTATATGTATATATATATATATATATATAGATATGGATAGATAGATAGATAGATTGATTGATAGATAGATTGATAGATAGAGGGTACAGGGTGAGTTGAAAATGAAGAGGTCATATCTGGAGAGGATTATACTAGGAGAAGGAGAGGATTATACTAGCCGAAGGAGAAAAGGAGAGGTAGAACGGGGTAAACTATCTCACAAAAATAAACCAGAAAAGAAAAGGCTCTTATAGTGGAGGGGAAACAGGGGAAGGTGAGAGGGAATGAGTGAATCTTATTCCCATAGGATTTGACTTAAGGAGGGAATAACATACACACTCAATTGGGTATGGAAACCTGTCTTACCCCACAGGAAAATGGGGGGAAGGGGACAAGAGAGTAGGGGGATGATAGAGAGGAGGGCATTTTGGGAAAGGGGGTAATCAAAAGGAAGTACTTCTGAAGAGGGACAGGGTTAAAAGAAAGAATAGAATAAATGGGGGGGCAGGATAGTATTAAGGGAAATAGAGTTAGTTTTTTACAGCATGTCTACTATGGAAGTGTTTTACATAACTGCATATACATAACCTATATTGAGTTGTTTGCCTTTTCAATGAGGGTGGGTGGGGAGGGAGGAAGGGAGAAAATTTGGAACCTAAAGTTTTAAAAACACATGTTTAAAAAATGTTTTCACATGCAACTGGGAAATAAGAAATACAGGAAATGGGGTACAGAAATCTATCCTGCCCTACAAGAAAATAGAAGGGGAAGGGGATAAGAGAAGGGGGGGAGAGATAGAAGGGAAGGCAGACTAGGGGAAGAGGTATTCAGAATGCATGCCATCTTGGGGTGAGGGAAGGGCGAGATGGGATGAAAATTTGGAAATCAAAATCTTGTGGAAGTAAATGTTGAAAACTAAAAATAAATAAATTTATTAGTAAAAAAAAGAAAGAGTTTATGATCAAACAAGAGATAGAGAGCATTATAGGAAATAAAATAGATAATTTTGATTACATGAAATAAAAAAGGTTTTGTAGAAATAAAGGTAGTACAGCCAAAATTGAAAGGAAAATAGGAAACTTTTTTGTGGAAATTATCTGTAATAAAGGCCAATTTTTCAAATATATAGGGAATTGAGCCAGATTTATAAAAATATGACCCATTCTCCAGTTGATAAGTGGTCAAAGTACATTAACAGGCTGTTTTCAGAAGAAGAAATCAAAGCTATCAATACTGACATGAAAAAATACTCTATTTCACTACTGATTAGAGAAATGCAAATTAAAACAACTCCGAGATATCACCTCAAACCTAAGAGACTGCCTAAAATGACAGAAAAGGAAAATGACAAATGCTGGAGGGGATGTGGAAAATTGGGACTTTAATTCACTGCCGGGGGAATTGTGAACTAGTCCAAACATTCTGGAGAACAATTTGGAATCATGCCCAAAGAGATGTAAAACTGTGCATACCCTTTGACACAGTAATACCTATATCCAGCAAGGTCTATATCCCAAAGAGATTAAAAAAAAAAGGAAAAAGGACCAATTTGTACAAAAGTATTTATAGCAGCTTTTTTTGTGGTGGCAAAGAATTGGAAATTGAGGAGCTGCTTATCACTTGGGGAATGGCTGAAAAAGTTGCAGTATAAGATTCTGATGGATTATTTTTGTGCTATAAGAAATGATGAACAGGATGGTTTCAGAAAAACCTGAGAAGATTTATATGAACTCATGCAATTCGAAGTGAGCAGAACCCGGAGAACATTGTACATAGTAACAGCAATATGGGAAAGATGACCAACTCTGAAAGACTTAACTGCTCTGATCAAGAAATTGATGCAAGACAATTCCAAAAAATCCATGATGAAAAATGCTATACACCCACAGAGAAAGAAATGATGAACTCTGAATGTAGATTGAAGCATAGTTTTTTCCCTTTCTTTATCTTTATTGTTTTATTTTGTTCATGTTCTCTTTCACAACATGGGTAATTTAGAAATATGTTTTGCATGACCTCACATGTATAATTGAAATAAAATTTCTTGCCTTCTCAAGGACGGGGTAAGAGTAGGAGGGAATTGAATTTGGAACTCAAAATTAAAAAAATATTAATTTTTCACATGTAATTGGCACATATTTGACAAAATAAATTTTTGCAAAGGAAATATTTCACTATATTAGATAAGCTGTACAGAAAACTAGACAGCTGGGAATACTAAGTCAATAATTTCTTAGGGTCTTATAACATAAATATTTATAATGTGTAATTAACTAAAATGAACATGGTGTTTTATGATTTTTACCAACCACCTCAGCACTATTTGACTGTCCTTTGTTTTTGTTCTTTTTTTCCAACACTTTTTTTTGGGGGGGGCTAGGCAATGGGGTTAACTTGCCCAGGGTCACACAGCTAATAAGTGTTATGTGTTTGAGGCAGGATTTGAACTCAGGTCCTTCTGAATCCAGGGCTGGTGCTCTATCCACTGTGCCACCTAGCTGCCCCCCAATACTTTTTTCAATAATTAGAATCTGCTTTGTTTATATTATAACATATAAAAATCAACACTACTACATGAATCAATTATAAACAAGATATTTTACTCTAATAAATGTATATTAAATAATAGCAAACACTCTATTTTTCTTAAGACATGTATAGTGCAAATACTTTAATAATGTACCATGCAGTGCAAATACTTTAATGAGGATCAGTGATTTTATTGGTGTGATAAAGATTATAACTACCTCCATGCATTAATTAGAGGGTACAATGCAAATACAGTGTAAACACACACATAAGAAGGTATATGAATATAAGTGAATGAGTGTGAGTGTGTGTGTGTGTGTGTGTGTGTGTGTTTTGGAGAAGGAAATGGCAAACCATTCCAGTATCTTTGCCATGAAAACCCCAAGTGGGGTCACAAGGAATCAGACATAACTGAAATGATTGAACTACCACAACAAAATATACGTAAATATTTACATACTGTCTTTATATAGTATCTTGCCCAAAGCCAGGACTGGATTTACATATAGATATTATCTCCCCTGCTGGCCCTGTTACATGAAATAATTATATTACTCACCTTCTTTGGCTTAAAACATAGGTTACTACCAAAATGGAAATATTCCTTTGGAGGATAGGCACAGTAAATTTCTCTGCTATTAACACATTAGATGACAATCCATTTCACTTCTCATTCATAGAAGGATCTTGAAAGAATGGGGTAGGGGCAAAGTTACTTTTAAATGGAGTAAGTGTGTGATCAGGAAAGGCTCAAAGCATGATGCACTACCAGGATAATGTATTTTCACAATTAGGAAGGCAATGCAATGACACTAGCCATCTGGGGATTAATAGCGAAGTATCGTCAAAACAGAAAGCTGGAGATGTTGAGAGATGGAATATTTTCTTCACTTAATTTGTAGTATTCTAGAGCTTGTCCCATTCAGAGTGTCGGAATCATTTATGAATAAATATTAGTGACAGAAGGTGCTGGAGTTTTGGTGGGGGTGGTGGTGGAGAAAAACAATGGGGAATAGATGGCAAAAAAGAGGGCTGGAATTAAAATTGGTATTTTCTCCAGGTCAGGGATTAGAAGTAGGACTATGGCACTTTGAGGAGTCATTTTGCTTTGATTTTGTATGCCAGATTGTCAATAACTTGTATTGTGAATTCTACACATTCTCAATTGAAGAGACTATGTAATAGGCATTATTCTCCTAAGCTTCAATAGCATTCCTAAAGCTCAGTCAGTATTTGCTTAGAGAAAGTAGTGGTCCATTTAGAGCAATTAAAGTTTTGGTAGCAACTTGTAGTTCAGAGTCCAGTTTCGCATAGACTCCTAACGGGATATTAAGAAAAAAATATGTCCAAAACCCATTTCGAAACACAGTAGTTACTTCTCAGTCATTTAAATATTCACAAGAGTATCACTATATAATATGAAACAAATGTTGGCAAAATGCCCTTATTTTAACAAATCAGCATTTTCTCTCTACTGTAGAAGGGAAAACTACTAATTTAGGGAGGAATTTTTCTATAGAAATTATTCCCCAATACATGAATGCACCAAATGTTAATAGTTTTATAGCATAGCTCTTTAAGGATATGGCAGCTCAAAGCTAACGCTGCTACATTGCCTAATAAAGACACAAGGGAAAGTTTCATTAAAAAAGCACACATGAAGAAACAAAAGTTTTACCTTACTTAATGGATCATATCTGTGACCAAATAATGATGCTGAGCAAGAAGGCATTTCGTGCCCTGATTAGCTCAAAGAACCTTGTTCTAAAACTCATAACTTAAAACAAGCTAGTGTTTTCTCTGAGCTGTTTTTTCTAGATCTGCAAATAGTGGGTTAAAATGCTCTCTTCAATACATTAAATAGTACTGGGCCAGGTTTTTTGTTTGTTTGTTTGTTTCGTTTGTTTGTTTTAAAGCACTTTATTTTTATTTATTTTTATTTTTTTGGCTAGGCAATGGGGTTAATTGACTTGCCCAGGGTCACACAGCTAGTGAGTGTTGTGTCTGAGGCCAGATTTGAACTCAGGTCCTCCTGAATCCAGGGGCGGTGCTCTTTCCACTGTGCCACCTAGCTGCCCCTTAAAGCACTTTAAAATCAAACATCTACAGCAGAGAAAATCCTGCTGGAGAAATCCATTCGTAAACATGACAGAGTAGTCTAAGTTATAACATTACCCTGAGAAACATTTGTTTAGGGTTTGCGGCACCTGATGGCAGCTCTTATGCTATTGATGACATATGGCGATTTATTCTTCATGTTCTTGTACTGCCTTGCTCTTCACTGATTACCTCTGAGCTCCCGGCCCATAAGGCTAGTATTTTGAGAACAACTCTAGATGAAGTGAAACCCTTAAAGGAATGAGGTTCCACTGGGGGCATCAGGCTCCCATCAGCATCATGTTATTAGCAAGACTGCAGCTGTTAACAGTATCAAGAAAAACAAAGGCTAAGCCGAAAATTAACCACTGCTCGGGTGATGAAAAAGATTGTTTTTCCCTCCTTTTATTTCTAAAGTACTAGATGCCCCGATGGCATTTGATTCATTTAGTTAGAAGGAAAGAAAACCTCTCTAAAATTTCTCAAAATAAATTGATGATATAAGCAGCATTATGTGACCAATATAAAATATGACATTAAATGTTTGGCCTATTTTCTAAATATATCATAGCTATAGGGTGCTCAGGAGGATTAGCACTTTGGTATGAAGGCTTGCCAAGACCTTTCTCAGGGCTGCTTATCCACCTTTGGTGTCCACCTCTCACTCAACTCTCATCTGTGGCTCTAAGAAGTTATAGCATGCATAGTGGCCACACTCCAGTAAAACTGTCTTGGCAGACAGGTAAACCAGGTTGAGGGTAACCAATAGGCCAACTCATCAGTGAGTTGGGGGGATGTCTACCCCAAGATGTGAAGACTTCCCTGGGCAGAATAAGTAGATGAAAACAATTTGTTCCAATGGTCGTGCAGGCAGTTGAAGCAGGTGCTGGGGGGTGCTTAGACCAGGGGTGGGGAACCTGCAGCCTGAAGGTCACATGTGGCCCTCTAGGTCCTTGGGTGTGGCCTGTTGATTGAGCCCAAGTTTAACTGCACAAATCCTCTTATTAAGGTGATTTGTTCTGTGAAGTTTGGATTCAGTTAAAAGGCTGCACTTGAAGACCTAGAGGGCCACATGTGGCCTTGAGGCCACAGATTTGCCACCCCTGGCTTAGACCTTGGTCAAACATTGAAGACATCAAGGTCATCTACTGAATCCCAGGCCATTGTCAGTCATCTTGACTTTTTCCTGCTACTGGACTTTGATGACTCAAAAAAAGTGAGGGAAGCTGACAACTATGCAACTCTGCCTCACTTATATCCAATTCATGCATGGGTCAAGACATCATCTCATGATGTCATTGGTTGTCTTTGAAAACAAAGGATGAACAACAGTTATCACAAGGATTGGACAACTTTAGTCAAAAGATTTATTTATAAGGCACTGAAAACATCTTTGTCCATCTGCAGGATTTATCTGAGAGATAAGATCTGTCAAGATTTCCTCCACTTTGAAGGGGCCCTTCATGCCATTTACCATTGGTTCTTCTTAGCTGTAATGAAATTTGAGGGATTCACCTAGGAGTTGTGATCATTGAAGGTAAGGTACTATAGCACTAACATTCTATTTAGAACCTGGGGTCTTATTTATTCTATAAATTTCCTACTTGGTAGCATATTTAAACTTCCTCTTAGGACAATAGGATCACTGATATAGAGCAGGAATAGTCCCATGAGGTCACCTAATCAACTTCCTCATTTTATAGATGAGAAAACTGAGGCCCAAGGAAGTAAAATAACCTGAATTTACACAGGTAGAAAGCATCAGAGGCATAATTTGAACTAGGTTTTCTTATTCCAGAGCCACTATTCTTTTCACTCGGCCACACAGTATGCTTTTGCTTGCCTAATCCCAGAATCCTGCTACTTCTCTCTATCATTCTTATTCCTATGCACATCAGTCCTATTCCTCCTTAGTTCCTATCTTTATCTGAGACAGATAAGTGATGCTTGGATGGAATTTTGGACTTGAGATTAAGGAGCCCTGATTTCAAATCATGCCTCAGACACTAGCTCTGTAACCTTGAATCTCTTTATTTCTCTCAACCTTAGTTTCCCCATCTGTAAAATGGAGGTAATAATAGCTCCTACCTCATAGGGTTGTTGTGAGGATCAAATGAGATAACATTATGTAAGTGCCTTGCAAATCTTAAAGCTCAATTGCTAGGTATTATTATTATTATTATTATTATTACAATTGTTGTTATAACAAACAAAAATAAACTTTACTATGTTCTCTAGAACCCTATCTCTATTGTTACAAAATCCATTTCACCTTCTCATACCTCCTCTTCTATGCTTATATGTTGGCACAAACCAGAAACTACCCCTTTACTAGATGACATTGCATGTCTTCAATGTTGGCCACTCCTTTTCTCATACTTCTTAACTTCTAGGACCAGAAGCGGTGCTGCCATACTCTCTGATCTCCACTGAACCTTTGTTCTGTGACTACACCTCAACAACCTCTTCTGTTTCAAAGTTTTTGCCCCAATTCTTGCTGTTCCATCCATCAATATCTAAGAAACTCTTGTGCCTTCTTCTATGATTTCCGTGGCTGGTTGTAGCACAGACTTTCACTACGCTTCTATTGCTATCATAATTCTTCACCTTATACTCTTCTGTTGATGAGCTTTCTAACATCCTCTGAATTCAACAAAGATCCTTAAGTCCTATCATCCCCATCTCCATTATCCCTTAGTTGCCTGCTAGAGTGGCCTCACTTTAGACCTCACAATCACCCCAAATTCTTTCCCTCCAAGGTTCTGAACTTGGAAGTTCCTCTCTTTGATCATATCCTCTGTTGTTTCTTCCTTTTTTACCAAACTATTCCTCCTATATCTACTTTTCACCTTCATTATGATCTTAATCTTTCAAGCATCACTGTTCCTCTAATTTAATGGTTTTCTTCAAGTATGGTCCAGGGATCTGTGGGATCCCCAAGACCTTTTTAGGAGGTCCACGAGGTCAAGACTATTTTCGTAACAACACTGTATTTATAATAGTAATATGTATGTAATAATGCATTGGGGCAGCTAGGTGGCACAGTGGATAGAGTGCTGGGCCTGGGATCAGGAAGACTCCTCTTCCTGGGTTTAAGTCTGGCCTTGGACATTTACTAGCTGTGTGACCCTGGGCAAGTCACTTAACCCTGTTTGCCTCAGTTTTCTCATCTGTAAAACCAGCTGGAGAAGGAAATGGCAAACTACTTCAGTTCAGTATCTTTGCCAAGAAAACCTCAAATGAGGTCATGAAGAGTCAGACACGACTGAAAAATGATTGAGCAACAGTAATACACAATAAACAAAAGCTCTTTGAGGGTCTTTAGTAATTTTTAAGAGTGTAAAGGGATTCTGGGACAAAAATAAATTGAGAATTGCTACTCTACTCCATTAACCTAATTCTGCTTTCATTGCTATTCACATTTTTTTTTGGCAAGGCAATTGGGGCTAAGTGACTTGCCAGGGTCACACAGCTAGTAAGGGTCAAGTGTCTGGTTTGAGACCATATTTGAATTCAGGTCCTTCTGACTCCAGGGCCGGTGCTGTATCCACTGCACCACCTAGGCTGCCTCTGTCATTCACAGTTTTAACTAAAACACAGAGTCACTGAAAATGGTTCAATAATCAGTTTTATCAGTTGTTTCAGATCTCTGGTATGGAGTCAAGCAACTGGGTGACTTAGACTCATGAAGGGTAGCCAGGTGTCCTATTCTAATTTCCTAACTTACCTAAAATTTAAACTTCTGATCAGCCATCTTTTCCTCCATGCTTTCAAGTCTTTTTCTTTGGCAGAGAAAACAAATGGTTCCAAATAATTTTGCCTTCTCTTCATTTTCCATTATCATTGTTCCATCCACAGCAAGCATTAGCCTCATACATCAATTATTTACTTGTCAAATACAATGAAAAAACTATGGTAATTTCTCAATTATCATCCATCTTGGCCTTTATGCTAAATTTAGTTTTGTTGAACAATCTCTCTCTCTCTCTCTCTCTCTCTCTCTCTCTCTCTCTCTCTCTCTCTCTTTCTCTCTCTCTGTCTCTGTCTCTCTTTCTGTCTCTGTCTCTCTCTCTGTCTCTTTCTCTGTCTCGGTCTCTGTCTCTCTCCTTTTCTTTTGCCTTTCATGACAAAGCTCTCTTCACTCTCAGTCTGTCCATTCCATGGCCTCCTTCTTTGCCTCTTCTTTCTCCCACAACCTAAGTCTAAGCAAAGAGTTGCAACTAAGGTAGAGTGATTAGGATTTTACCTCTGCAGGTCAAAAGGGGATGGATCTATTCCTAAAGAATGACAATTATACACAGGGATGACAGTTATAGGAGAACAGATGCCAAAGAGAAATAGCACAGGCAGGAGGCCACTGTTGCTCTTAGCCCATGGGGCAGTACATGGTGGAGTGGCTCAGACAGACAGCTGTGGGTGCACTCAAATCAAAGGTCTCAAAGCCCTTCAAAGCTCACACTTACATAGTTATAGGCAAAGAGCTATCATGATAATAATAGGAGACTGTTCCATCATCCATGAGGCAAGGGAGTGGGCTAGCCTGGATCTCTGAAATCAAAGTAGTTTTTGAATTGCCTAATAAGTAACGAGGAATGAGCTCAGGGACTTGGGAAACACACCTCTACCTGTATCACAACAAACAAGTTGCTGGGGAGGGAAAGATAATGACTGGTCTCCAGGCCAGATAATAATAATCATATTATTATAGAAAATAATAATATGTAAATAGCATTTATATAGTGCTTTAGGGTTTGCAAAATGCTTTAGAAATAATATTTTATTTTATCCTTATAAGAACCCCAGGAGATAGGTGCTATTATTATCCTCTTATCCTCATATTACAGATGAGGAAGCTGAGGCAGAGATTAAGTGACTTGCCCAAGGTCACATTGCTAAGAAACATCTGAGGCTGGATTTGAAGTGAGGTCTCCCTGACTGCAGTGTTCTATTCAGTGTACCATCTAGTTGTCTGTTAAGCCTCAGCATGAATGCATGCTGGGGGTTAAAGCAGTATCAGTCAAACCAATTTTCACTGGCTTACAGCTATAGTGAATCAACATGGCGATGTAGGGGAAATGTTTCCTTCATGAAACAATCTTGGTCCCCGTGGAGAAGAAGACTGGAAGATTCAGAGGCCCTGAGAGTATATCCCTGTGTTAAGGGGGTTAGCCTGAGAGATGCTCCCTTCCATAGGGGAGCCCAGAACAGAGTGTTAACAACAGTTCCAGGGAAGCCTGAAGACAAGTGGTGAGTAGAAATAGTCATCAAGACCAATTTCTGACCAAAGACAGGACATTTTAAGGACTTCTTTTTCTGGAAGTTGGGAGGAGTACTTCTTTTAATCTTGTTCTGCCTGGGGGTGGACAGGGCATGTTATGGGCCTCACACCAACTTCAACCCATGGAAAGTGGTCAGTACAGCTCTCAGGAAGCTCAGGGACAAGTGGTAGACTAGCAATAGGTCATCCCACGATGAACTGTCTGTAGAGATGGTGCACATTAGGATCATGCCTCCTCTAAGAAAAAGGAACAGACAGGATTTTCTACTATGGGGGTGTGCATAATTTTCTTCACACTACTTTTAATCCAGGATGAGAGTTGGTGCATGTCTTAGGCAGCCCCAGGATGAATGGTGGGTTGAGAAGTGGCCCATGATATCACAACTCAGTGGCTCAGATAAAGGGAGAGTCTTTGTTGTCTCTGACAGATCTGAGGCTTCTACTTACTTTGGCTCTAGTTGAGATTATGGATCTTTGCAAGAAAAAAAACTAGTAGAGAGGATTCTGTGAAGATGGTGGAGTAGGTCATAAAATTCCAAGATCTCTAGATTTTGCCCACAAACAAGGCAAAATAGTGCCTTAGGGTGAATGTAGAGCATAAAAATAAACAAGAATTGGGGAAGAACACTGGTCCTCCTAAGACAAGCAGAGAAGATTTGAAGAAATATTCTAGGACTGAGGTTTGGTCCCTGTGAAGAGGAAACACCAAGTGGCAAGCCCTGGGGCTAGCTGGGTTGAGAGGTAGCCTCTGTTCTAGCCACAGGAATTTTTACCTCCTGGACAGTGTGAGGAATTAGCCATCTGAGCAGGGGAAGATTGAGGGAACCTCTGCTGATAAGGGATGCCAGGCCCAGCTGTGCTGCCAAGACGTAGCCCAGTACACACACAGTGAATACAGAAGCATTGGGCTTACTGGACTTACAGGACAGTGAAGTCTTGGTTTGGGTTCCAGGCCAGAGGGGAGAACTGAAGGCCAGAGGCACCATGTCCCACACCCCAGGACTAGAGTTGATTACAATAATAAGCTGCTAGAAATTTTAAAAAAATGAGTAGGTAAATGAGAAAGAAACTCAACTATAGAAAGTTGCTATGGGAATAGAGAAGACAGGGATTCATCTTCAGAATGAAGCAACTGAAGCAAAGAAAGAGCCTCATCTACCCCAAAGAATAACATCAAATGGTGAACTGTCCAAAAGGAATCCATAGAAGATCTTTAAAAATCAAATGAGAGAGAGTGAGGATTTTTTAAAATTAAGAACAATCCAAGAAAAACTGGATGCTTATGAAAAGAAAGTCAACCAACTGAAAAAGGACATCCAGAATCTTAAGGTAGAAAATGACTCCTTGAAAATTAGAATTGGGCAAGGAGAAGCCAATGAAATTATAAGAGACCATGAAATAATAAAACAAAATATAAAGAATTCAAAAAATAAAAGAGAATATGAAACATCTCATAAGAAAAAACAACTGATCTGGAGAACAGATCAAGACGAGAAACATAAGAACAACTGGACTGTCTGAAAGCTACAATAGAAAAAAGAATCTTGATATAATAATATAAGAAATAATTAAAGAAAACTTTCCTGAAGCATCAAAACAAAAGGGGAAAGTAGAAATAGAAAAAATCCACCAATCACCACCTGGAAGAGATCCTATGAGAAAAACATAAAGGACTATCATAGTCATATTCTGAAACCCCCAGCTCAATAGGAAAATATTATGACAAGAAAAAAAAACAATTCAAACATGGCAGAGCCACAATTAGAATCACGCAAGACCTAGCATTGGTAACACTAAAAGATCACAGGTTTTGGAACACTATATATCAAAGAGCAGAAGAACTGGTATTGTGGCCAAAAATATACCCAGCAAAGTTAAACATAATCCTGAATGAAAAAAAAAATGGACATTCCATGAATTGTCAGACTTTTAGTATTTTGTTATTAAAAAAAACCTGAACTCAATAGAAAATTTGACATATAAGATCCAAAACAAATATAAGGTACGCATCAAAGTCTAATTACAAGGGACTCAATGAGGACAGACTGTTTACTTTTTATATGAGGAGATGTAAAATATATGTCTAAGATTGTTATTAGTAATTGGGTAATTCAAAAGAAAGATTGGGTAGATCTAAGTATGGTGTTATTCTAAAAAGTAACTGTTTAGGAAAAGGTAAAAAGAGCAATTATCTTATACAAATGAGTTGTGAGAGGAGTAATTGACACAGAAGAATTAGATGGGGGAGGAGGGCAGGTAGTTTTGAAATCATACTCTCATCAGAAATGGGTTAAACACATATACATCTAGAAGGGTATGAAAGTCTTCTTAATTCAGAAAGAAATAAAAGGCTAAGGGCATAGGGAGGGGGGAGAGGATAGGAGAGGGATTTTTAGAGGGAACTCTCCTCACATCAGATCTGTGTTAAAGAGAAAACAACATATACATTTAGAAGGGAATAAAAATCTTCTAAATTTATAAAGGAATAAGAGTGTCAGGGAATAGGATAACTGATTTAGATTAATGGGAATGGGAGGATAAGGGAGAGATCTTTGGAGGGGAAGTAGTTTAAGTAATGGGGGGCAAGGTAGCAGGTAGAAGTAAAGTAGAGGAATCAGGAGGGATAGGTAACAAGAGATACACAAAAACATAAAATAAAGATCAGGAGTAGAATTCATCAGGGGAAAAAAGCAGGGGTAGTAATCATGATCTCAGACAAAGTTAAAAGTAAAATAGATTTAATTAAAAAAGAAAAATAAGGACATTAAATGTCAGCCTTATTTATCTACACTATTTTAGACTATTTAAAATAACTAGGCAGCCTAAGGTTGGAATATTTTGTGGTGTAGGATATGATGAGTTGGTGGACCTAGAAAAATATGGAAAGCCTTGGACTTATCAAGGAAGAGGTTATCCACCCTCAAAGAAACAGAGGACAAATAGATATAGTACTGTCTTACATAGATGCATATGAATATATATGTCTATATATGAGTATGATTATATATATATACACATAAGTATATGTATGTTTATAAAGTAAGAATATGTATATTTGTGTGTATATGTCTATAATACGTACCTGTATATGTGTGTGTGTGTGTGTGTATCCATGCTTAATTGTAGCCTTTTTGTGAGAGGGGGAAGGAAGGGGAAAAAAGAACAAAGTAAAAAGTGCACAGCAGAGAACAAAAGAAAACTTACAGGGAAACAAAGAAAAGATGAACAACTCTGAACACAACATGTAGTATTTATTATATAGGTTTTCTTGAAATGGAAATTTATAGTTATATATTTTGAATCCTCTCATGTTCTGCTGTGTACATGGCAATGCTTTTTTTTTCTTTTCTTACTTTGTATTTAAGTTTTAATATTCAAGTTTATAATACGTTTCTTTTTCTTTTCTTATTGTGTATTTAAGTTTTAGTATTTAAGTTCAAAATAAATTAATTTAAAAATACCTACTAAAAGAGTGTATCTAGTAACCATAATGACCCTAACTATGGGAAATAGATTTTGCCATTTGGAGTACAATAACACTTTCTTATTCAAGTGGTAAATGCCTTGCCTTAACCCATTCAGACATGAGAGTTTCATTTTATTTCCCAAACACTGGGGCATCTATAATTCAAAATTATTCAATCGCCAAGCACAAAAATGGCACTTTCCTTTAAGAAAACAAAACAAATGTTATTCAAGCTGAAGAAAATGCTAGGGTTTTATTTTTTAATCAGTTGTCTAATTATTGTTTTTCTCCTTGTGATTTCTTATAACAGAAGGAGTAATTATGAACACTGCACGGCACTAATTTCCTCAAACTTCTGGAAACAAACTGCATGTTGTAACTCACTGTGTTCTTTCCTGGTCAAAAAGTGAGGGCAGAATTAATTCTTCTTGATGTTTGCATTTATTTTAATCTATTTTATTTTTGTCCATAGAGCCACACAGGCCTTCATTATTATGCAGTTAGTACACACAAAGGTTTTGTTTCAGAAAAATAATGAAATGCTAATGAAGAAAAATGGCACACATTTAAACACAATGCAAAATAACAAAGGCATCAAAAGCCTGGTCTTAATCAAGATAAAAAAAAATATGAGGACATGTTAGCAAAGACAAAACATGTCTTCCATGACCAATTAAAAAAATCAGTGTTTTTTGATAGCATTAAGAGCCCTGGATTAACAAATGAGCATGGTAAAAACCACCCTCTAAAAAGCGTTTTATTTGTCTCTCAAGAATATCTCTAACTTCAAAGGTCACTGAACTACAAGGGCAGAGGTTTCTGCTTGCATTTGTAGATCTCAGTAAACTATTAATGTAGACAGTATAGTTGAGTGGATTGAGAACTATTTCTGAAGACCCAACAGATCTATTGATTATCATGTTAATAAACAACAACAAAAACAACAATTAAAAAAAACAATTCTGGAATCAATATGACCCACTCAGTACTTATTCTTTGTTTAGATTCTGGATCTGCTTCCCTGAATTGTTGTTTTGTTGAAGTCAAAAGGACCTTGTTTTGAGTCCTATGTAATACTGGACGAATCATGTAACTGCTTAGTTAACTACGCATCTCTCTAAGGTTGTAAATCACAGATAGATTCCCAATCTGTATTGGGGCAGTAAATGTCTAATTTAGAAGTTCCTCACACTGACAAAATCACAAATCTGGGTCAAAAATAATAATAACAGCAATAAAAATAATAATGCAAGTGGGTAATGTACTCTTCTTCTACTATGGCTAAGCCAGAGACATTCAGACCATTCCAATGCCAATGGAAACTGCCATACTGGGAAACCTAACCTAGATCTCTTTATTAGATCTAAAAAAGCAGGTTAAAAAGTGGAGTGGTCAATGTCTGAGCTAAAAGAATATACCTAGAGGTGTAATGACAATAATTTGATGTTTTTCACTGCTGTAAAACAGCAGTGTCAAACTCAAATAGAAATAGGGGCCATTTAACCATACATAAGGATCTCTGTGAGCTATCTATTAATTTAGAAAACCACCTATTAACATTATGCATGTTTGACAGTTTTCAGAGGATAAATACAGATTGAAGAATATTTTTTCAAATTGTCTTTATTATTCTTGTTTCTTTGGTCTGTGTTTTCTTTTGCAATGTGGTTAATATCGAAATGTTTCCTGTGACTATCTACGTGTAATCTTTATCAAATTGCTTGCTTTCTAAAGGAGGAAGGAGTGGAGGAAGACAAAGAATTTAGAACTCAAAATTAAAAAAAAAAGAATGTTAAAAGTTTTTGTTTACATGTCGCTGAGAAAAAATAAAATAAAGATAAAATAAAAAAGTATGTTCTCTTGTCTTTCTATTTATTTTGTTAATTATTTCCCAATTATAGTATAATCTGGTTTAGGCCAAACTAGAGACTATTGCTGGCCTAGCAATGCTACATGTTTGAAACCTCTGCTGTAAAAGATATTGAAAGCCTAGGACCCTGATAGAGCTGTAAAAAGTACAAATTGTTACAAAAACATTGAAGAATTAGAATGACAAGACCCAGATTTTAATTTTATTTTTGGTGGACCTATGATTTCCCCAGATTAAATGATGATGGATCTCAGATAAATTCTATTCTATAGTTTAAATTCCTTTCATGTGTCACATGGTGATAAAAGAGAAGGCAGAATATCTTAGAAAAGCTGAACAGTCCAGTTATACTCATAAACCAAACGTGTTTTTTGAAACAAAATGACAAAGCTAGAAGCAATCACTGCTATTTTAATTAAGGAATGGTACCCTTCTTATTTTATAATATAATAATCCTGGTTAAGGAGAATGATTTCATCCTTAACTCTTCCTACTGTCTCAACCACACCTCCCAAATCAATTGCTTACTGATTTTATCATTTCCACAATATTTCTCAAATCTGTTCCCTTCTCCCCACTCATTCCACAATCGCATGGTGCAAGCCCTCATTGCACATCATTTGTACTGTTCCGGTAGACTTCTAATGAGTGACCTCAACTCTAGGCTCTCTCCTTTCTGAATCTATCTTTCACAAAACTGTCAAATATATTCCTAAGGCACAGGTCAGACCATATCATTTCCCTCTTTATGAAGCCTTGGTGATTCCCTCTTATCTCTAAGATCAACAACAAATGTCTCTAGCATTTCACAATCTAGTTTCCATCTATCTTTCCAGATTTATTTCATATCAGTTTCACTCATGCGTTCTGCTTTCCAGCCAAACTAGACTACTTGCTGTCCACACACAGTCTATCTCTTCTCTACACACATTTGCAGAGGATGTTCCACGCACCTGGAATGAACTCCTTCACCTTCAGCTCTATTCAAAGTTTAGTTCAAGTATGACCTGCAACTCAAGGCTCTCCCTTGTTCACCCAGTTGTTAGCTCACTACTGAAATGACTCTTTATTTACTTTGTCAGTATTCTCTATTTGCATGTGGTTTGCCTTTTTCTCCCTGCTCCCCACATCCAGTAGAATTTAAGAGCCTTGAGTTTAGGAGCTATTTTTGCTTTGTTATTTTCATTCCCTGTGTTTAGTGCAGGTGTATCTGGCACATAGTAGAAAGTTCATAAATATTTGAAATGAATTGAATGGGAGAATTGGAAATAACTAGAAAAACAACATGTAAGTGCTTAATTTTAAAACTTCAAAAATGTTTACTTGGATGAAACAATTCTAGAATCACTGGGGAAGCAAAAATAATTCCTGCTATGCTTCACATTCTGAATTTTGACACACCCTTGAAAGGCACTGATTTTCTTGGAGCCTGGATAAATGATTTATTTAGAAATGATTTTGATGAGGAATATCAATATTTTGTATACCATAATGAACATAAACACATTTCTAATTTATAGAAGGCTTAAAATAAAAAAAATCCATAGCTGGTAGAAGTCTCCCATATACACTAGTACAATGCATGCATATCAATTTTTTCCCCTCTTTGGCTTGTTAGATTCTAGAGCATCGTAATCCTAATTTCACCCTTCAACTGAAGAAGAAAGCAACTGCACTCATGTTACTTCTTGGAGAATTCCCTTTATATTCTGACAATTTATTATATATCTAGATTGACATTTAGCATTCTGTTTTGATGAGGGGGGAAAGGTGGTGAATTTAAAGGCATCATTTCCAAAAACATTCATCATTAATAATAACATGGATTGTTGGGAGGTAATTAATTGCTAGTGCTTAACTGTGCTTGTGCCTTAATTAAGGATTTTTTTCCCATTTACTTGGTATGATTCAGAAAAATATAATACTATAAACTGTGCTTTTAGTTACAGATTCTCTGAGGTTCATCTGAATCACAGATTTTTTTATTTGCTTTTTGTTATTCTTATCCTTCAGTAATTTCTCAATATGAGGACATCTACAGGTAGGAGATACATATCAGAAGGCAGGGAAATCCATATTTCTTTCACCTGCCAATTTTTCCTCCATCTGGCAAGAGAAAAGAACTAGTTGTCAGAGTTGTGAGAAGGTAGACTGTCACAATATTTCTTTGCCTGTGCTTTTCAGGGAGCTCCATGAGGAACATATATTCTCCTGGGGTGGGGGTGGGGGTGGAGAAAGTTTACAACATGTACACAAGTACCTACAGTGCAAGGAAGAATGAAGAAAAAGATAGCCCTGCCTGACAACTTTAGGTATCAGCAGAAACTTCACAGAGAAGGTGAGAAGTGACACCTGAGCTGAGCCTGAAAAAAAGATATGAATTCTGTGAAGCAGAAATGAGGACAAGTGCTCACATTCCATTCCTGAAGATTAAACTGGTTGGTGTGAATATATGGAGGTAGGAGATGAAATACTCAGTTTGATCAGAGAAATGAAATGAAGAGATCTTGTCCTGAGAAAGATTCTTTTGGTAGATATGTGGAGAATAGAGAGGGAAGAAATGGGAAGCAGGGAGACCACTTAAGATGCTGTTCCAGTAGGTCAGGTGAGAGGTAATGAGGGCCTGCACTAGGGCAGTGGCTGTGTGAGGAGAGAGAAAGGAATGGATGGAAGAAGAAGTTGGGGTGGTAGAACTAATAAGACTAAAATTCTTTATAAAGATTGAAGGATAGTAGAGAGTCAAGGATTACTGCAATGTTACAAACCTAGGTGACTGTGAGGGTGGTGGCACCCTTAACAGAAAAGAGAAAGTTTAGGGAAGGGAAACTTTAAGAGGAAAAAATAACATTCTCATTTAGACAAATTGCATTTGAAAAGCTAAGGGGACATTTAGGAGGACTTATTCACCAGGCAGTCAATGATAGATGACTAGAATTCAAGAGACTAAAAATAAATATAGATTTGATGATTCTTTTGCCCAAATTAAAATCCCTAAAGCACACATTTGTCACACCTCTCTCTCCCATTCAATAAACTCTGGTAACTCCCAAGACATATAAGCTCAAATATAAAATCCTCTGTTTGGCATTCAAAGCCCTTCACAATCTTGGCACCTCCTATCTTTTCAGTCATCTTACATTTTACTGCCTTCCAAGTATTCTGTAATTCATCAGTACTGAAAGGCTTCCTGGCTGTTCCTCAGAAAAGGCACTCCACCTTCAGACTGAGCATTTTCACTAGCTAGTCCTGATGCCTGGAATATTCTCCCTCTTCATCACTTCCTCCCAGCTTCCCTAGCTTCCTTCAGGTTCCAGTTAAAATCTAATCTTCCAAGAGAAGCCTTTCCAGATTCCCCTTAATACTAGTGTTTTCTCTCTGTTGAATATCTCCAATTTATCATCTGTGTGTTTGTACACACACACACACACACACACACACATATGTTTGCACACAGTTGTGTACATGTTGTCTTCTCTGGTAGATGGCGAGCTTCCTGAGAGCAGGGACTGCTTTTTTTTTCTTTTTTTATATCCCCAGAACTTGGCACAGAACCTAGCTCATATGGGTACTTAATAAATGTTTTTTTATTTTTTTCCTTAAGCATTTTTAAAAATTTATTTATTTTTAGTTTTCAACATTCACTTCCACCAGATTTTGAGTTCCAAATTTTCTCCCCATCTCATCAATCCCTTCACTCAAGATGGCATGCATTCGTAATACCCCTTCCCTTAATCTGTCCTCCCTTCTATCACTCTCCCCCTTCTCTTATTCCCTTCTCCTTCTATTTTCCTATAGGAAAGGACAGATTTCTATACCCTATTTCATGTATTTCTTATTTCCCAGTTGCATGTGAAAATAATTTTTTTAACATGTGGTTTTTCAAACTTTGGGTTCCATATTTTCTCCCTTCCTCCCTCCCCACCTACCCCCATTGAAAATGTAAGCAACTCAATATAGGTTATGAATGTGTAGTCATGCAAAACACTTCCATACAAGTCATGTTAGGAAAAATTAAGTATATTTCCCTTCATCCTATCCTGCCCCCATTTATTTTATTCTCTCTTTTGACCCTGTCCCTTTTCAGAAGTGTTTGCTTTTGATTACCCCCTCCCCTAATCTGCCCTCCCCTCTATCATCCCCTTGCTCTCTTGTAACTCCCCCCCCCATTTTCCTGTAGGGTAAGATAGATTTCCATACCCAATTGAGTGTGTGTTATTCCCTCCTTAAGCCAAATTCTATGAGAATAAGATTCACTCATTCCCTCTCACCTTCCCCCGTTTCCCCTCCACTGTAAAAGCCTTTTCTTGTCTGTTTTATGTGAAGTAATTTACCCCATACTACCTCTCCCTTTCTCCCTCTCCCAGTATAATCGTCTCTCACCACTTAATTTTATTCTCCAGATATCACTCCTTCATCTTCAACTCACTCTGTGCCATCTATCTATCTATCTATCTATCTATCTACATACGTATAATTTTTCCTTCCAACTACCCTAACACTTACAAAGGTCTCATGAGTTACAAATATCATCTCTCCATGCAGGAATGTAAACAGTCTAACCTTAATAAGTCTCTTATGATTTCTCTTTCCTGTTTACCTCTTCATGTTCCACTTGAGTCTTGTATTTGAAAGTCAAATTTTCTATTCAGCTCTAGTCTTTTCAACAAGAGTGCTTGAAAATCCCCTATTTCATTGAATGACCATTTTTTCCCCTGAAAGATTATATTCAGTTTTGCTGGGTAGGTGATTCTTGGTTGTAATCCTAGCTCCTTTGCCCTCCAGAATATTATATTCCATGCCCTGTGGTCCCTTAGTGTAGAAGGTGCTAAATCTTGTATTATCCTGATTATGTTTCCACAATACTTGAATTGTTTCTTTCTGGCTGCTTGTAATATTTTCTCCTTGATCTGGGAACTCTGGAATTTGGCTACAATATTCCTAGGAGTTTTCCTTTGGGGATCTCTTTCAGGTGATTGGTGGATTCTTTCCATTTCTATTTTGCCCTCTGGTTTTAAAATACCAGGGCAGTTTTCCTTGATCATTTCTTGAAAGATAATGTCTAGGCTCTTTTTTTGATTATGGCTTTCAGATAGTCCAATAATTTTTAAATTCTTTCTCCTGGATCTATTTTCCAGGTCACTTGATTTCCCAATGATATTTCACATTGTTTTCTATGTTTTCATTCTTTCAGATTTGTTTTACAATGTCTTGATTTCTCATAAAGTCACCAGCTTCCAATTGCTCCATTCTAATTTTTAGTATTTTCTTCAGCAAGCTTTTGGACTTCCTTTTCCATTTGGCCAATTTTGCTTTTTAGGGCATTCTTCTCCTCATTGGCTTTTTGGACCTCTTTTGCCATTTGGGTTAAGCTATTTTTTAAGGTACTATTTTCAGTATATTTTTTGGCATTTAGCAAGCTGTTGACTTGTTTTTTACGATTTTCTTGTATCACTTTCATTTCTCTCTCCAGTTTTCCCTCTACTTCTCTTACTTGTTTCTCAAAATCCTTTTTGAGCTCTTCCAAGGCCTGGGACTGATTCATATTTTTCTTGGAGGCTTTGGGGGCTTTGACTTTGTTGTCTTCTGGTTGTATGTTTTGATCTTCTTTGTCACCAAAGAAAGATTCTATGGTCTGACTCTTTTTGGACCTTTGTTTGTTCATGATCCTAGCCAATTACTTGAGTTTTCAACTCTTTGTTAAGGTAGGAGTCTGCTTCCAGTGTGGAGAATATACTGTCCCAAGCTTTGGGGGGTTTGTGCAGTTGTTTTCAGAGATACTACTAGGGACCTGTAAATTTTCAGTTCTTCCAAGGTGGTATGATAAGGGGTGAAATGTTTACTTCTTTCCTGGCCTGTGCTCTGGTCTATGAGTGATCACAAGCACTCTTTTCTGCCTTGGAACCATGAGGAGAATTTCCTCTCCACCACCACTACAAGCTCCATCATGCCAGCACCCCTCATCTCCTCAGGACCACCACTCAGAACTGTGACCCAGATCCAAGCATGAGCAAAGCAAGAGAATCCTGCACCAGCAGAGAGATCCCTGCAATCTCCCTTGATCAGCCACTCAATACCCCCACCCCAGTATGTGTGCAGGAAGCTCCAGTAGCAGCTGCTGCCCTGGGATCACTCATGGGGATTGGGGCTGGGACCTTGCTTTTCTCTCACCACAGTCACAGACTTTTCCCATTGACCTTTTAAGTTGTCTTTGGCATTCATGGGTTAAGAAGTCTAGAAACTGTTGCAGCTGCCCGAGATTCAGTCCTCTGATACCTGCTCCAGGTTTGCTGAGGCCTGTTTTGCCTGCATGCCCATGCCAAACTGCTCTCCTCTTGTCACCTGGTGTGATAGACCTTTCTGATCAAACATCCAAGCTGTCTTGGGCTGGAAATTTCTTTCACTCTGTCTTTTTATGGGTTCTGCTGCTTTAGAATTTGTTTAGAGCCATTTTTTTACAGGTATTTGGAGGGGTTTGAAGGAGAGCTCAAACAAATCACTGCTTTTACTCTCCATTTTGGCTCCACCCTAATAAATGCTTTTTAAAAAAGACAATACATCTACAGAAAAATAGGGTCCAGGACAGCACTGGGGTCATTAATGCTAAGGGAGCAGCTAATGGGGAAATGAGCCATCAAAGATATTGAGAAGAAATGATGAGACACACAAGACAGATATGAGGAGAGAGCAATATCAGGGAAAGCAAGGGAAGAGAAAGTGTCCAGGGTAGGGGGATTTGACTCCAGTCAAGAGTTTTAAGAGCTGCAAAGAAGGAAAAGAGGAATTAGGAGATAGATTCCCTCAACAGTACTAGTGCACTCTTTCCAAAAATTACTTTGTATTCTTTTTGTATGTTTTATATATACTGATATTGCATGTATATGGTTTTTGTCCCATTAGAATATAATTTCCTTAAAGGCAGGAATTTTTTTTTTTACTCTTGTTTTTGTATCTCTAGTACATAGCATAGTGCCTGACCTATAATAAGTTCTTAATAAATGCTTGCATAAGTTGCAGGCTATAAAATAAACCCACATAAATCATTGGCATTTCTATATATTACCAACAAAGCCCAACAACAAGAGATAGAAAGAGAAATTCCATTTAAAGTTACTGTAGACATTATGAAATATTTAGAAGTCTACCTATCAAAAAAAACCCAGGAACTATATGAACACAATTACAAAACACGTTTCACACAAATAAAGTCAGATCTAAATAATTGGAAAAACTCAGTTGCTCATGTGTAGGTTGAGCTAATATAATAAAAATGACAATTTTACCTAAGCTAATTTACTTACTCAGTGCCATACCAATCAAACTACCAAAAATTATTTTATAGAGTTAGAGAAAAACAATAAGATTCATTTGGAAGAATATCAAAGCCCAGAATATCAAGGGAACTAATGAAAAGAAATGCAGGGGAAGGTGGTCCAGCCATTCCAGATCTTAAATTGTATTATGAAGCAGCAATCATCGAAAAAGCTTGGTACTGGCTAAGAAATAGAGCGGTGGATCAGTGAAATAGGTTAAGTATGTAAGACACAGTAGTCAATGACTATAGTAATCTATTATTTGATAAACCCAAATACCCCAGCTTCTGGGATAAGAACTCACTATTTGACAAAAACTGCTGGGAAAACTGGAAAAGAGTATGACAGAAACTAGGCATAGACCAAAATCTTACACAATATACCAAAACAAAGTCAAAATGGGTTCATGATTTAGATATAAAGGCTGATACTGTAAGCAAATTGGGAGCACAAGGAATAGTTTACTTCTCAGATTTATGGAGAACAGAAGAATTCATGATCAAACAGGAGATAGAGAACATTAAGAAATGCAAAATGGATAACTGATTACATTAAATTGAAAAGTTTTTGCCCAAACAAAGCCAATGCAACCAAGATTAGAAGTAAAGTAGAAAATTGGGAAAGCAATTTTACAACTAGTGTCTCTGATAAGGGCCTTGTTTCTAAAATATATAGAGTATTAAGTCAAATTTATAAGAATACAAGCCATTCTCCAATTGATAAATGGTCAAATGATATGAATAGGCAGTTCTCAGATGAAGAAATTAAAACCATCCATAGTCTTATGAAAAAATGCTCTAAATCACTATTGATTAGAGAAATGCAAATCAAAACAACTCTGAGGTACCACATCACACCTATCAGATTGACCGACATGACAAAACAGGAAAATGATCAATGTTGGAGAAGACGTGGGAAAATTGGAACACTAATGCACTATTGGTGGAGTTGTGAAATGATCCAATCATTTTGGAGAGCTATTTGGAACTATGCCCAAAGGGCTATAAAAATGTGCATACCCTTTGACCCAGCAATAGCATTTCTAGAGCTATATTCCAAAGAGACCATACAAATAGGAAAAGTACCCACATGTACAAAAAATATTTATAGCATCTCTTTTTGTGGTGGCAAAAATTGGAAATTGAGAGGATGTCCATCAATTGGGGAATGGCTGAACAAGTTGTGGTATATCAATGCAATGGAATACTATTGTGCTATAAGAAATGATGAACAGGCAGACTTCAGAAAAACCTGGAAAGACTTGTATGGTGTGATGCTGAGTGAAGTGAACAGAACCAAGAGAACGTTGTACACAATAACAGCCATGTTGTACAATGACTAATATTGATGAACTTAACCCTTCCCAGCAATACAAGGATCTAAAACATCTCCAAAGGTCTCATGATGGAAAATGCTATCCACATACAAAGAAAGAACTATGGAGTTTGAATGCAGATTGAAGCACACTATTTGCTATTTTTTTTTCTTCTGTTGTGTTTTGTTTTCTCTTTCTGGTGGTTCCTCCTGTTGGTTCTAATTCTTCCTTACAACATCACTAATGTGAAAATATGTTTAATAGGAATGTATATGTACAACCTATATCAGATTGTATACTGTCTTGGGAAGAGAGGTGAGGGGAGAGGGGGAGTAAAATTTAAAACTCAAAAGCTTATGGAAGTGATTGTTGATAATTCAAAATAAATTAATAAAAAAAATAAAGGCTTGCACACATTTTTGGTAAGAACCTTCAGAAGTTCCTGCTTTTGGATGAAACTATACTAACTGGATAAAGCCCCATAACGCAACAGAATCTTTTGAATGAAATCTATGACTACTTAGAAGTTCCATCAATCCACAAAGAAAAAAATTAAAAAACAACAACAACAAAACAAATGGATATAGATTGTCTATTGCATAGGTTAATTAAATGAATTAATATAATAGGGTAAATATATTATAATGTATCTATGTTTATGTGTGCATACCTGTATACACACAAACCAATAATCCTGGGAAAAACAGAGTACTATTTAGAGGTATGGTCATTACATTTTAGAAAGGGACATAATCTGGATAGATTCTAGAGTATCTATTTCTAGAGAAAGGCAATCAGTGTGGTAAAAAGCCTTGAGATTGTGCCTTTTGAAAATCAGTTGAAAGAAATGGGGATGTTTAGTCTGAAAAAGAGAAGAAGACAAGAAAATATGAATGATATCCCAGGTATAAGAGGGATTTCACTATTTCTCTTAGCCTCAAAGAATAGAACTAACAGGTTTGGGTAAAAGGAAGGGGAACAAACAAACATTTATTAAGTGTCAGACACCAATCATACTAAGTGCTTTACAAATATCTTTTGATTTAATCTTCACAACAACTCTGAGGGATATTTTTATCCTCATTTTGAAGTTGAAGAACTTGAGGCAAACAGAAGTCAAGTGACTTGCCCAAGGTCATATAGCTAGTCAATGTCTAAGGCCATATTTAAACTCATATCTTCCTCACTCCTGGCCCACTGCTCTAGCCACTGCAATATTTAGCTGAACTAGAAGTTTCAAAGGAGAAAATTTAGACTTGGTATAAAGAAAGAAAAAAAAAACCCAATAATACAATGTGACAATTAGAGTCATCCTTGAGTAGAAGGGCTTTCTCATAATATAGATCTTCAAACAAAGGCTGCATAACTGCCTGTTGGGTGTATTGTAGTAGTGAGGTGGCTTCCTGTTCAGGTAAGGTTTGGACTGTATTTTCCAAGTTTCTTTCTAATTCAAAGATTCTCTGAATAGCATGATCTACAAAGAATAAAAACTGTGGGTAACACAAAGGAAGATGGAGAGATCAGTTTGTCCCTTGGTGGGCATAAGTGGATCACAGTATGCTCATCACCTATGATACTTTGCACACAAGAAGGTATCATCAAGGCAGTGTATGACCAAAAAAGAAGGTGGATAAGTCATGCAGTAAGAAGAAGTAGCAGAGTAAAGTCCAAGTTCTACACTGGTATGCATAAGATATTAAGAGACATGAAAGAGTGCCTCCAGAGTGAAGGATAATTTGGAAAATTTATGGGAGGACATGGTCAAGAATTACACAGAATGAGAACTCATGGCTTGCAATCTGCATGAATAAAGAGTGGTGATAAATGGTCAAAGGATATTAACATGCAGTTCTCAGATGAAGAAATTAAAGTCATCTATAGTAATTTTGCTCTAAATCACTATTGATTAGAGAAATGCAAATCAAAACAACTCTGAGGTGCCACATCATACCTATTAGATTGATCAACATGACAAAACAGGAAAATGATAAATGTTGGAGAAGATGTGGGAAAATTGGAACACTAATGCATTGTTAGTGGAGTTGTGAAATGATCCAACCGTTTTGGAGAGCAATCTGGAACTATGCCCATATGACTATAAAAATGTGCATACCCTTTGACCTAGCAATAGCACTGCTAGGGCTATATCCCAGAGAGAGCATACAAATGGGAAAAGGACTCAAATGTACAAAAGTATTTATAGCAGCTCTTTTTGTGGTGGCAAAGAATTGGAAATTGAGAGGATGCCCATCAATTGGGGAGTGGCAACAAGTTGTGGTATATGAATGTGATGGAATACTATTGTGCTATAAGAAATGATGAACAGGTTGACTTCAGAAAAACCTGGAAAGACTTGTGTGTTCTGATGCTGAGTGAAGTGAGCAGAACCAAGAAAACATTGTACACAATAACAGCCATGTTGTGTGATGACTAATATTGATAAACTTAACCCTTCCCAGCAATACAAGGATCTAAAACATCTCCAAAGGCCTCATGATAGAAATTGCTATCCACATCCAAAGAAAGAACTATGGAATTTGAATGCAGATTGAAACATACTATTTGCTATTTTTTTCTCTTCTGTTGAGTTTTGTTTCCTCTTTCCAGCGGTTCCTCCTATTGGTTCTAATTCTTACTTACAACATCACTAATGTGAAAATATGTTTAATAGGAATGTGTATGTATATCCTATATCAGATTGTGTGCCATCTTGGGGAGGGTGGTGAGGAATAAAGGGGAGAAAAATTTTAAACTCAAAAGCATATGGAAGTGATTGTTGATAAATCAAAATAAATTAATAAAAAAAGAAAAAAATGAATAAAGAGTGGGTCCATATTATGAAGAACACAGATCCATCTAACAATCCATACAGCTCTTCAGCTCGATATGTTCCTTCATATATGTTCATAAGAAATTTACATATAAGATTCCACCAAGGTAGCATAATACACAGTAGGAGATATATTGGTGCATGTAATGCACATACCAATATATTTCATACTGCACTGTAATGGTGACTTTGGAATGTATACAATATACCGGGAAAAAAATCATGCCATGTCATAGTTAGTCTATTTAGACAATACAACAAAAATCTTTTGTCCTGATTTGAATGTCAGGAGAGGAGTTTCCCTTTATCAAAATTATCAATAGAGGGAGAAAAAGACTTGCAATGTGAAGAATACCATGATGATACATCTTTCCTCTCATAATTTTGGGATATATATATATATATATATATATATATATATATATATATATATATATATTTATGCTTATGTGTGTGTATTTGTAGTGTTTGACTAAAACAAGAAATTAATTACTTAGTTAATTTATTTATGCTTTATCTTGAAGTGAATCTGTGGGCATTTTCAAGCACATCTGATTTCACTTCAAATGACAAACTTCTGTAGGGGTAAAAAAAGGAAGGTAGTATGATGAAAAATGTTGTCTACTTTCAGAGAGAGAACTGATGAACTCTGAGTACAGATTGAAGCATTCTCTTTTCACTTTATTAATTTTTCTTGTGTGTGTGTGTGTGTGTGTTTTCTTTGGCAATATGGCTAATATGGAAATATAATTTGCATGACCTTACATAAGTGATATTATATTGCTTGCCTTTACAAGGGATGGGGGAGGGACAGGAGAGAGGAAGATAATTTGGAATTCAAAATTAGAAAAAATGAATGCTCAATATATTTTACATGTAATTGGAAAATATTTAATGGAATAAACAAAATATATTTTGAAAAAAGAAAAAAAGGTAAAACTTGGCAATATAAATCATCTACAATAGCCTGGACATCAAATAAAAAGTGGAGATTCTATTACATTATTAGTATTTGCTCTGAACTATCAAATACAATGCAACCTTCATTAGTTTCAAATCAAAAAATCTTATCTTCTGTCTGGGGTCACATTACTCATTTGCTCAAGCCAAACTGACTCTTCAGCAACTTTTGCCTTGCCTTATGTTCTTGTTTCCTTGGAAATATATGACAATGAAGGTCATTTGAACAGCTGTTCCATCAGACTTATTAAGTCTGAATTTTATTGTTCATTTTATCCATCAAAGCTAGTTTATTTGAGCAAACAAGCATGCAGAAATGGAAAAGAACTAAGGGCTTCTACTCATTCTACTTGGCAGCTACAGTGTGAATAGAGACACTAATAATGATGTTATAAATATAGAATTTTCTAAGCAGTGAGGAAATCCTAGTGCCAAAATAGATGCAGAGTCCTTAAAGAACATGAAGCTGAAATTATATAAACCTGTATTCTAAGAATCTAAGCAGTTGTTTCCTTAATTATCAACGATAATTGAAAACACAAAGTATATTTAATTACAGGCTTTGGCTTCCATATCTGCTCTTAAATCCTCCCCATCCTTCAAAGTGGAGCTCAAATACCAGAGAATCTTCCTCTGATATCCTGCCCCACCACCAGATGGGAGTGAACCCTTTCTCATGACCCATACTAGCACTGTGTTCATAAATTTATTATTTTCTCATTATATTTAATTTAAACTTAAGGTTTTTTTTAAATCATTGCATAGCACTATATATTTATGTGGATATTTTATCTACCTAGTTATATTTCAAATTTTATTAAGGCCTGGGATATATATTAATTATATTTATTTCTTCTTCAGTGCTGTGGACAGTAGTTTACATACAATAGACTCTTAATAATAGTTACTGAATTAAACTTATTTTCTCAGTGCAACACAGGTCATATGGGTCAATTTAGGATTCTAGGTCTTCTGTCATCAAACCCTGTGCTCTGCCCATACTACTACACTGTGAAAGAAGAAAGATGATAAAGGTAGGAAGGAAGGAGAATAAATGTGGGGCAATGTTCTATGTGCCCAACTAACCTTGCAACTTGACATCAATGGCTCCTTTTACTGTCAGGATAAAATTTAAATTACTTAGTTTGGCTTTTAATGTCCTTGACAACTTGGTCCCAACCTATCTTTTCCAACATTTTTATAAAATACTCCCTCTTCAATGGTCCAGCCATTTCTCTATTTATTTAGGTAGGGCAATCTATCTCCTGTATTCAGTGCCTTTGCACTAGTTTTCTCTCATACCTAGAACGCACCATTTCCTCATAAACACTTCACAGAATCTCTCACTTCCTTCAAGACACAGATGAAGTATCATTTTTTACACAAAGATTTTTCTGATCCCCTGAGGGCTGGTGCCCTAGGGGAAGTACAGTGGAGAGAGCACTGGGCCTGGAATCAGGAAGATCTTAGTTTAAATACAGTCACAGATACTTATCAACTATGTAACCCTACACAAATCACTTAACATATGAATGTTAACTATAAAGGGGATAATGATAATACCTACTACCCAGGACTTTTGTGTGGTTAAAATGAAATAATATTTGTAAAGTGCTCAGCATCAATATGTAACCAAAAAGGAGGACGGGGATAGAACAATGATTTATATAGCTCTTCCTATTTGCCAGGCACTGTACTAAGTGTTTTTTATAAATATTATCTCATCTGATCCTTACAACAACCTTTCAAGATACTTACTATTATCCTTATTTTATAATTGAGGAAACAGGCAAATTGAAACAAAAAGAGGTTGACTTGCCCGGGGCTACGTAGAAGGTAAGTACCCGAGTCCAGATATGAACTCAGGTCTTCCTGATTCCAGGCCTAGCACTCTGTCCACTGTTCACCAACTTCCTCCAAAACAGTTTGATTTGCTATTAACATACGTAGCCCAGGGGGCAGTTGTGTGCTGTTGCTTTCCAGTGATGTTCATGATTAAAACTTTGGTTAGACAATATAAAGATGGAGAAGAAATGACAATGAAAGAAAATGAGTGGATGCTGGGTCATCACCATGTACATATAGACAGTAAGGACAAATATAAAACTTGAGGATGAAGAAATGGGTTAACAGAGTAAAAGATGTGAAATGGTAAGTGCTAACTAAACAAGCTAGGTGCAGATGCCCCATTTTCAGCAATTACTGAAAGTCAGGTCAACATACAATTAGATTAAAAAATTGTTTTTCAGCACCATGGAGATACACAAATACAGACTCATTTCCACATACTTATGTTTCAGTAAATGCTCAATTGAACAATAAATATCAACCTCTATGGACTAAGAAATAAACTTTTTATTGTTTCATAAAAATTGATTATAAAATAAATGCTCCCACTTTTGTTAATGCCATAGGACTATTATATTCAGAAGTCAAAGTGAGTTAAACCCTCTAAGGAAAAATAAATTGTCACTGCATTCTCTTTCATTACTAGTCTATTTAAAAGGAAAACTCAATTCTAGTGTGGCTTTACTAAAACAAAAAAACTTGCAATTTATAATATAAATACAGCACCCACAATCATTCCTATGTTATAAACACATATGTAACAAGGTAATGGTCCAATGATGAATTTGCATCTAAAGTCATATATAATACATATATATATAATATAGATTAGATATAGATACAGATATGTGTGCATGCATATGTATATATGTATATACATATACATATCATGGCAAAATACTAAATGCTTCCTGTTAGCTGATTCTGCAGCAAAAGTGAATGTAAAGGAAAATGAAAATAAAAACTAGTTTAAGAAACTGGGATTCCCCTTCCCTATCATTTTGATATTTTCCTCTAACCTGTAACTGCTATAGCTCATCCTCCCTCTACCTACTATCATCATTCCAATTGTTGAGAAGAACTGAAGGCTCATGTAGGAATGGCATATTTCTCTAAACTTTTTTTATCATGTACTATTAATAATAATAAAAAATCTGAGCATAGACTTATACATATTTAGTTGCTTATTTATGAATTATATGCATGTACTGTAGTACTAATAATTATGTACATTAGAAAAGATACATAAAGTAGGACTTGTCAAAGGCATTTATATTGTTATTCAAAATGTAATTTTGCAAATATTTTATTAATGTACATTTTTTGCATTGATTGAAATATTAATGATAATTTTAGTGAGAACAATGTGATTTAAAATGTTGCATTATTCTTTAAACTTTTGATTTAACATTTTGTGATATAGAGATTGCTAAATGCAGTTTATTTGCTTTCAATGGCTGTCACAGGTGAAAAATGTTACCTCACAAAGAAATTAAGATTGAAATGGAAAAAGTACATAGCTGACTGTGCTTAGTAAATTATGATATTCACTTATGCACCCCATCCACTAATTACATAAAGGATTTTGAAGAAATTCAACTAGGAAATTTCCATTTTCTTGACAAATTTTCTTACAAACTAATCTGAAAGCATTAAATTTTTAAAATTTAAAAAAAATAGGTTGAAAATTCATTGAAAATTTTCATCTGGAAAATTTTTAAGCAGGCTAAACAATTGTTTCCAATTTTTGTTTTCTTTAAAGTATGTACATATGAGAGTTTTTATAGGAAACACACATTGAATTCAGTTGCACAGAGAGGATAGAATTATTACCAAGGGGGAGAGGGTAATCAACAATATTAAAAGTTGAAGAAAAGTCATGAAGGATTAAAACTGATGAAAGGCCATGAGACTTGGCAATGAAAATCATGGGTAACTTTGAAGAGAACAGATATATTTGAATGTGGAGTTAAACATAATGGGAGGTTGAAACCAGATTCATGGTGAGATCAGATGGATAGTGGTGTTCTCCATGGAAATAGTGAAGTTTAGAAAATGGGTAGGTTTGAGGGGAAAGTTGTGGAGATGCTGTGAAGGGGGGAGGAGGGAAGAATAATTATTTCCTGTCTATAATTATCTGAGTTCCACTTAGCTTAAAATTACCCTAAGGGACCTCTGCTAGGTTGACAGGAGGCCCACAGTGGTAGGCACTAGAGTAGGTGAATGTTGAACTATAATAAGTGAATGGACTGCTATGGCTATGTTGGAGTATGACTAGTATTGGTTATACCAGGGAGAATGACATGGAGTATCATCTTTCTACTTTCCTATTGATCACAAACTTCTTGGAGTCAGGCCATGGCCCCTTAGGATACCCAGTCCCCCCGCTCTCACTTTGGAGACCTTTGCTCTAGAAGACCAAATCAACAAGCTATCTCTTTATTCACCACTTGGCTGTATGTGTCTGGAAGTCATCATGCCCTCAGGAACCTTATAATCCTACAAGATCATGTCAACCTTGGAACTCATACCCCGTCAGTATTTTCTGTACCTAGGGACACTCTGCTTAGAGTGGGTAAAAGTGAAGAGTGGAGAGGTGCTCCCAGATCCTACATTTAAAGAGTATGCCCAGGCCAGCTATCTCTTCATTTCCCACCTGGCTGCACTACTCTGGTCTTTATCAGTCTCCTTTTTGGGACTATTTCGGGGGAATGCTGTAGAAAGGTTAGATTCAGTTTAGAGGAGTTTGGCCTCTGAATCATCATCCAAGTAGGTGATTTTTTTTAATCTTTCAAATTTGAAAAAGCAAAAAATAAGTCAACTACATGGGATAATAACAGCTATAAAAGGAGAAGCAGAAATATTTGTCAACAAATTGAACATGTAGAAAACATGAAAGAAGGGTTGAGGCAAAGGGAAAAATAATAAATTATAAACAAATTAGAATTTTTAAGATTTATTCAATTCCATTAAGCTGTCACTACTGTGCCCCTTTCCCTTTGTGAGGATTCAGAACAGAAATGCATTTAATTTGCTCTAAATCACTATTGATTAGAGAAATGCAAATCAAATCAACTCAGAGGTACCACATCACACCTATCAGATTGACCAACATGACAAAACAGGAAAATGATCAATGTTGGAGAAGATGCGGGAAAATTGGAACACTAATGCATTGTTGGTGAAGTTGTGAAATGATCCAACCATTTTGGAGAGTAATTTGGAACTATGCCCAAAGAGCTATAAAAATGTGCATACCCTTTGACCCAGCAATAGCAGTTCTAGGGCTATATCCCAAAGAGATCATACAACTGGGAAAAGGACCCATATGTACAAAAATATTCATAGCATCTCTTTTTGTGGTGGCAAAGAATTGGAAATTGAGAGGATGCCCATCAATGGGGGAATGGCTGAACAAGTTGTGGTATATGAATGTAATGGAATACTATTATTCTGTAAGAAATGATGAACAGGCTGACTTCAGAAAAACCTGGAAAGGCTTGTATGGTCTGATGTTGAGTGAAGTGAGCAGAACCAAGAGAACATTGTACACAATAACAGCCATGTTGTACAATGTCTAATATTGATGAACTTAACCCTTCCCAGCAATACAAGGATCTAAAACATCTCCAAAGGCCTCGTGATGGAAAATGCTATGCACATCCAAAGAAAGAACTATGGAACTTGAATTGTTATTTTTTTCTCTTCTGTTGAGTTTTGTTTCCTTTTTCTAATTATTCCTCCTATTGGTTTTAATTTTTACCTGCATCATCACTAATGTGAAAATATGTTTAATAGGAATGTATAGCCTATATCAGATTGTGCACTGTCTTGGGGAGGGTGGCTGGGAGGAAGGGGGAGAAAAATTTTAAACTCAAAAGCATATAGAAGTGATTATTGATAAATCAAAATAAATTAATAAAAAAAATTAAAAAAATGCATTGAATTCTTGTATTTCTTGCCCAAAGATGAAAGAAGAAATTTAGGACAGAATAAGGTAATGAATGCATAGATTAGCAATTATAATTAATTTAGTGAATCTAATTCATTAAAAACATGTAATTAATTCATTTAAGTTATTCCTAGTAATCAATGTCTTAACTTACATATAGATTTTCTATATTAAGTGAAGACTAGTTATTTGAACGTATGACTGATTTTTATTAGGAAATTACACAGCTTAATTGACCATATTTTATGTACAATGTCCGGTCTAAGTTTCTTTATTGATGGTAGTCATTAGATTTCTTTTGTCTATTTTTTTATCATGAGTTGCCATTCTAAATGCAAGTCATTTGAAACTTGTGGTTTGACCATACACACACACACACACACACACACACACACTATTTGATGTGACATACTTCCATAAGTAGTACTTCCTAATTGGTATCATATGTTTATCATTGTTTTGTATATCACAAATGAAAATCCAGTGTGCCATATTATAGAGTTCTTAATGATCAATTTTTAATATGGTCAGCTACCTAGCTAGTGTTATTAATGTCTCACCATAGTTATAAAGAAAGTATGTGAGAAATTAATGTTTTATTTCTCACATATCTAGCTTTTGGTTTTCAGGCAATTCTGTATTATTCTATTTAGGAATATTCACTGGATGGTCCAGGCCTCCCTTCCCTGCCTCTTGTCCATTTCACTTGACATTAGTGCCCACACCAGAGGAGATGAAAGATTATGTTGAACAAATGTAAGGTTGTTGACATTCAAAGGCAAATGAACTGTCTCAAGACAGGGGATTTCCCTTTCTTGGAGGTCTTCAAGTTGAATCTGGACAATTACTGGTCAGAAATGTAACAGTGAGCATTCTTTTTGTATTAGAGTCTGACAAGAAAGGAAAAGGGTCAATAAGCATTTAAATTATAAATATTATGTCATTTGATCCTCAGAAGAACCCTGAAACTGAGGCAGAGAGCAGTTAAGTTACTTGTTCAGAGTTACACAGCTACTACATGTCTGAGGCTGGATTTGAACTCAGGTTTTCTTGATTACAAGTCCCGTGCTTATGTATTGTGCCATATCTAGCTGCCTCTACATCTAAGAGGGCCAGAGATGTCCAACTTTCAAATGCTGTGAATCTGTGACTCATTTATGAACTTCCTTCATGTTATTATATTAGATGAAGGGGTTGTCGAGCTAGCCATGAGAGTCAAGGGGAGTAGCAGATTGGTGACTACTACCGCATATTCTGCCCTGCAATTTAAATTAACACACACACACACACACACACACATATAATATATATAATATACTAATTAACATACACATTAACATAGAAATTAACATAACCACTTCTACTTAATTAAAAGCTGAAATAGTCACTATTTCACAAGTTCCTTTCTAGTCCCTTTTATGAATCAATATCAACATCATTAACAATTTTCCCTTTAATGTCCATCAGTCTGCCAAAAATGACTAATGTTCTTCAATATTTCAAAAGAGCTGATTTCATCAGTGAAGTTAGTTCTCCACAAAAGAGAACATTATCACTCTATCTTTGCTTTAATTAAGGGGTTTCGTGAATCGTTGAAACCTGAAAACCTCATCTCATAAAGACTGTTCTGTTATGAGTCTCCCTGAATTTAGCTAGTTTGGTCCTCAGATGAAAGATTCATGGTCACCTGGGCCACATGGAAGTCTTTCCATC
The DNA here is from genome assembly GCF_900497805.2 of Vombatus ursinus. NCBI lineage: Eukaryota > Metazoa > Chordata > Mammalia > Diprotodontia > Vombatidae > Vombatus > Vombatus ursinus. Next base: position 4,979,450 of record NW_020948983.1, read on the forward strand.
TTAGAGGATGGGAAGAATAATAACATATCCTTTGTTTGAATGTAGTTTCATCTGTGCACCACAAAATCCAGGGATAGAACATTTGTAGGATCAAAGATTTAGAGTTGGAAGGGAACTCTAAGGTCATCTAGACCAGTGGTGTCAAACTCAAATAGAAACTGATCCCTAACAAAATTTTTACTATAGACTTCCAAGAATGGAGACAAGATGGCAAAGAAAAGAAAGCATTCACCCACACTCTCCCCACATTCTCCTCTAAGCAACTTTGAAATAATACCTCAAATCAAATTCTGGAGTATCAGAGCCAACAGAAGATCGCAGTGAGACATACTTCCAGGCCAAGATAATTCAGGAGGTAGGAAAGAGAAAGCTGTGACACAGGGGTGGAGGCTGGCACAGAGTCTACGTGGATGAAACACCAATGGTAGGACAAAGGGGTGATGATGACAGAAGTAGGAGTTTTACGAACTCTGGCAACTGGTCAGAAAGACATTACAGGAACCCCTTGTCCCTTGTGCTAGCACTGCACACAGAACCAGATGCTGTTTGGAAAATCCACTGCATAACTTCTAGGGTTGTATATCAAAGAGATCATACAAATGGGAAAAGTACCCACATGTACAAAAATATTTATAGCAGCTCTTTCTGTGGTGGCAAAGAATTGGAAATTGAGAGGATGCCCATCAATGGGGGAATGGCTGAACAAGTTGTGGTAAATGAATGTAATGGAATACTATTGTGCTATAAGAAACGATGAACAGGCAGACTTCAGAAAAACCTGGAAAGGCTTGTATGTTCTGATGCTGAGTGAAGTGAGCAGAACCAGGAGAACATTGTACACAGTAACAGCCACATTGTGCAATGACTACTATTGATAGACTTAACCATTCTCAGCAATACAAGGATCTAAGATATCTCCAAAGGCCTCATGATGGAAAATGTTATCCACATCCAAAAAAAGAATTATGGAGTTTGAATGTAGATTGAAACATACTATTTGCTACTTTTTTTCTTCTGTTGTGTTTTGTTTCCTCTTTCTGGTGGTTGCTCCTATTGGTTATAGTTCTTACTTACAATATCACTAATGTGAAAATATGCTTAATAAGAAGGTATATGTATAACCTATATCAGATCGTGTGCTGTCTTGGGGAGGGAGGTGGGAAGGGATGGGGAGAAAAATTTTAAACTCAAAAGCTTATGGAAGTGATTGTTGATAAATCAAAATAAATTAATTAAAAAAGAATAAATAAAGAAAAAAAGAAAAAAATCCACTGCATATATTTGCTTCTGGGTCATTGTTCAAGGGTGGAGAGGAGCACTTTGAGTTAAGGGAACAGGAGCACTGAGGAGCAATATCCTTTGGGTCATAAGACATCAAGCCCTGTGAATAACAGTATAATTTTTTTCTGGTCCCAATGGAGCAGGGGCTCTGAGGAGCAGTATCCATTGTAATCCCAAACTTCCATAGCCCTAGAATTAGCTCTGAAAACAGAAGTGCAAAAGAGGGCTAAAGTTTGAGACAGTGCTCCTCCACCTCCTTTATACTGGGAGAGAGCCCAACATTAATGTAAAGTTCAAAATTGAGAAATAGAGTGGAAAAATGATCAAATAATAATAAAAAAAACCCTGACCATAAAAAGCTACTATGGTGACAGGGAAGGTCAAGACACAAACTCAGAATACAATGATGTCAAAACAGCTACATGCAAAGCCTCAAAGAGAAGTGTGAAATAGATACAAGTCCAACAATAATATTTGGAAGAGTTTAAACATTATTTTAAAAGTCAAATAAGAGTGGTAGAGGGAAAAATAGGTAAAGAAATAAAAGTAAAAAGAGAAAAACATGAAAATTAACAACTTGGCAAAAGAGGCTTGAAAAATACTGATAAAAATAACTCACAAACCAGAATTGGTAAATAGAAGGTTTGGGTATGAGTTGGCTACGATGGGATGATATCCAGAAAAATAATATTTAGGTGTGAGAAAGAGGGGTGCATTGGGAAAAAGAGGAAGGAAGAGATAGAATAGGGTAAATTATCTCACATAAAAGAAGCATGAAAGAGTTTTTATACTGGAGAGGAAGATGGAAGGATGGCGGCCAGTGGTTGAACCTTACTCTCACTGGAATTAGCTCAAAGCAGGAATAACGCACACACTCACTTGGGTATAGAAATCTATCTTATTCTACAAGGAAGTAGGAGGGGAGGGAGATAAGAGGAGGTGGGGCTAATAGAAGGGATAGAAAAAATGTGGTTGTCAGAAGCCCAATACTTTTGAGGAGGGACAATTTGAAAAGAAAGAGAGAAATAGGAGAATAAAGAGGAAAAAAATTAAGATAGAGGGGAATACATAGTTAGTAATCATACCTGTGAATGTGAATAGGATGAATTCATCCATAAAATGGAAGCAGATAGCAAAATGGATTACATGATTTAGACATAAAGGGTGATACCATAAGCAAAGTAGGGGAGCATGGAATAGTTTACCTTTCAGATCTATGGCTAAAGGAAGAATCTATTGCAAAACAAGAGATAGAGAAGATTATGAGTTGTAAAATGGATAAGTTTGATTACATAAATTAAAAAAGTTTTTGAACAAATAAAACCACTGTAGCCAAGAGTAGAAGGAAATCAGAAACTGAGAAAAAAAATTCAGCTTTTTTTTTCTGATAAAAGCATTATTTTTCAAGTATATAAATAACTAAGTCAAATTTATAAGAACATAAGTCATCAGGAGTGGCAGAGCCAAGATGGCAGAGTAAAGCAGAAACTTGCTTGAACTCTCACAAATTTGCCTCCAAACAACTATAAAATGATGCCTCAAAATGAATTCAGGAGCGGCAGAACCAACAAAGGATGGGATGAAACAATTTTATAGCCATACAACTTACAAGGTCAACAGGAAAGGTCTGTCCCACTTGGATTTAAAAAAAAAGTGCAGTCCAGTGCAGGCAGCAACCAGGCAAGCCAGCAGCAAACTACACTCTAACAAGCCAGCAACAAAGTCCCACAGCCCTGGAACAGCAGGCCAGTGGCCAGGCCCCATGGCCATGGATCAGCAGGCCAGCTATGAGGCCTCAATCCCACCCCCCAGTCGCTGTGAGGCCCTATACTCTGGCACAGCAGTCCATAGGCTAGGCCTGGCACAAACAAAACTTATACAGCCAAAACTTGAAGAAAAAGAGGAAACTGGTAAAAATTTAGTAGCAACTTTCTCCAATAAAGAGCCTCATTTCTCAAATCTATAGGGAACTGAGCCAAATTTATTGGAAAAAAAGAGTAATTCCCCATTTGGTAAATGATCAATAGATATGAATGGGCAGTTTTCAGAAGAAATCATAGCTATCAATAGTTACATGAGAAAATGCTCTAAATCACTACTAATTAGAGAGGTACAAATTAAAACAACTCTGAGATACCACTTGATACTTATCAGATTGCCTAACATAATAGAAAAGGAAAATGACACATACTAGAGGGAATGTGGAAAAATTGGGACCTTAATTCACTGTTGGTGGAGTTGTGAACCAGTCCAATCATTCTGGAGAACAGTTTGGAATTATATCCAAAGGGTTATAAAACAGCATACCTTTTGACCTAGCAATATCACTACTAGCTCTATATCCCAAAGGTATCAAAGAAAAGGGAAGAAGACCTATCTGTACAAAATTATTTATGGCAGCTTTTTCTGTGGTGGCAAAAAAAAAAAATAGAAGTCATTGTAATGCCCATGAATTGGGAAATGGTTGAACAAATTTTGGTATATGATTGTGACAAAATACTATTGTGCTATAAGAAATGATCAGGCATAGCCAATATCGTGGAGAGAAGCCAGGAAATTGCCTGAGCTCTCCCCAGTTTCCCCTAGAAACAATGTTAAATCAAGACTCTAAATGGGTTCTGGAGAGAAAGAACCTACAAAAAAGATAGAGTGAAACAATTTTTCAGCTTAAGGTAACTTAGAAGGACTTCAGGAAATATTTGTCTCACTTGGGTGAAAGGGGAGCACAGCTCAGCATAAATGGTGTCTGGGCAAGCCAATGGGAGGCACTTAGCCACAGCACAGATCAGCAACTAAGGCCCCTCGGTCCAGGCTCACCAGACCAGCTGTGAGGCCTTCAGCACAGAAGGCAAGTTGTTAGCCCCAGAAACAATGTAACAACAGGCACGACTAGGCTGGGCCACTCCACACAGTGAGCAAGACGCCAGCACCTGAAACCCCAGCACACAAAGCCAAGGACCAGGCCCCTGGCTGTCAGCAGAAGAAGCTGGGAAAGTGGCCCTGTGCCTCGGGAGGAGAGCTCAACTTCAAAAGCCAGTAAATTGGCAGAGAGAGAGAGAGAGAGAGAGAGAGAGAGAGAGAGAGAGAGAGAGAGAGGAAGGAAGGAAGGAAGGAAGGAAGGAAGGAAGGAAGGAAGGAAGGAAGGAAGGAAGGAAGGAAGGAAGGAAGGAAGGAAGGAAGGAAGGAGAAAAGGAAGGAAGGAAGGAAGGAAGGAAGGAAGGAAGGAAGGAAGGAAGAAAGGAAGGAAGAAAGAAAGAAAGAAAGAAAGAAAGAAAGAAAGAAAGAAAGGGAGGGAGGGAGGGAGGAAGGAAGGAAGAAAGAAAGAAAGGAAGAAAGGAAGAAAGGAAGAAAGGAAGAAAGAAAAATGAGCAAGAAGCAAAAATGAACACTGATCATGGAAAGTTACTATGGTGACAGGGAAGATCAAAACACAAACTCAAAAGAGACAACATTGCTAACATACCTACATCCAAAACCTCAAAAGGGAATATGAATTGGTCTCAAGCCCAGAAAGCCTTCTTGGAAGAGCTCAAAAAGGATTTTAAAAGTTAAATAAGAGAGGTAGAAGAAAAATTGGAAAAAGAGGTATGCAAGAGAAAGTCAACAGCTTGAAAAAGGAGGGACAAAAATTGACTGAAAAAACAATTCCTTAAAAAATACAATTAGCCAAGTGGGAAAAAAACCACTAAAGAAAAGAACTCCTTAAAAAGTAGAATTGGTCAAATGGAAAAGGAGGCATAAAAACTAACTGAGAAAAATAATTCCTTAAAAATTAGAATTGGGCAAGTGAAAGCTAATGGCTCTATGAGACATTAAGAATCAGTCAAACAAAATCAAAAGAATGAAAAAATAGAAGAAAATGTAAAATACCTCATTGGAAAAACAACTGACTTAGAAAATGGATCCTAGAGAAATAATTTAAGAATTATTGGACTACCTAAAAGCCATGATAAAAAAAAGTCTGAACAAGTTGTGGTATATGAATGTAATGGAATACTATTGAACTATAAGAAATGATGAGCAGTTAGATTTCAGAAAAACCTGAAAAGACTTACACAACTGATGCTGAGTGAAGTGAGCAGAACCAGGAGAACACTGTACACAGTAACAACATTGCATGATGATCAAGTTTGAAGGACTTAGCTCTTCTCAGTAATACAATGATCTAAGACAATTCCAAAAGACTCATGATGGAAAATGCTATCCTCATCCAGAGAAAGAACTATGGAGTCTGAATGCAGATTGAGGCATACTATTTTCTCTTTTTTGTCGTTTTTTTCTTTCTCATGGTTTTTCCATTTTGTTCTGATTCTTCTTTCACAACATGACTGATGTGGAAATACATTTAATATTATTGTTCATGTATAGCCTATATCAGATTGTTTGCCATTTTGGGGAGGGGAGAAGGAAGGGAGAAAAAAAAATTGGAACTCAAAATCTTATCAAAGTGAATGTTGAAGACTATCTTAACATGTAATTGGAAAAAATAAAATACGATTAAGTGGGAAAAAAAAGAAATGTTCAGCAGGGTGGATTCAGAAAAACCTGGGAAGACTTATATGAACTCATGCAAACCAGAACTTTGTAAATAGTAACAGTGATATTCTAAAGACAATCAACTGTGAAAGAATTCACTACTCTGATCGAGATAGTGATCTAAGACAATTCCAATTATTTCATGCTTATGACGGGATCCTGGGATAAGTATTTTCCTCCACTGATGTAAATCTGAACCTTCTCTGCACCTTTCAAGTCTTAAAGAATGGACTAAGGGCAACAAAAGCTTAAGTGGTTTGCACATCAAGTATGTGTCTGAGGCAGGGCTTGAACCCACGTCTTTCTAATTCTACAGGTAGTCCTTTACCCACTACTCTATGTTGCTTTCATTTATTATGGCCTTAAGTCAAGAGAATGATAGGAAAGATACATTTATCATAACTTACTCTCCCTGCTTAGGCTTAATTGGCTGATGACTCCTTTGATTTGTGTCTTTTGGCACTCAAGTATATTGCATTAACTTGAGTTTGAACAGTTAAAAAACATCTCAAGACATTTCCTGTGTATTTAACTTATGTCTAGAAAATGAAGTTTGGGTTTTAAACTACACAGAAATGGAAATTCTCTCAAAACTTCAAACCTCCTCCTCCCAACTTACTTCACCTTCTGCACATAGTGGGAGATGACTGATTGATTACTTTAAATTTTTTTTTCTGTATGATCTCAAACTCCAATTCATCTTCTTCAGGAAAAATAAGCCTCTGCCCTCACAATATAAAGGTGAGACTAGATTTTTCAATGGATTTACTCAAAAGTGCATTAGTATTACATTTTAGAAGTTTAATGAATACTGTATTGTGGCATATGTGAAGTGTACTCTCTTTATTAATCTGAGTCAATTTATTTTGTATTCTAGGATACTACCTTGACAAAAAAAAAAAAACATTTTCCCAGGTCAGAATGGCCTTAGTGCCTGAGAAAATGGATGACGCTGCTCACACAGATGATTATTGCACTCCTCAAATTTAATCTGTTGTGAAACACTTCGGGATATTTAACCTATGAAAAGATAGGAAGATAGAACCATCAAAAATGGCAGAAAGATCCACTGCATTCTTTGCATTATAATATGAACAAAATTATGATGACAGACTAGACTAATTAACAAAGATAATGTATTATCATTTTCCTTGAAAGTTGGGTTCATTATTGTATAAGGAAATCAATGTTTTTCCATTTGTGTGTGTGTGTGTGTGTGTGTATAATATGCAAGCTTCTAGAGAGCATGACATATTTGAAAAGGACATGGTAAGCTATGAAATCTTTATATTGGGCAAATGTTATAAATATCTCCACATAATCCTACAAAACCTCTCCTTGGCTCTCAATTTTTATATTTTGAAGAGAATTCGAGTGGAAAATAGGACAATGTATATGGAGTCCAGTAACACAGGGAGTAAATACCTGAAATTATACCAAGACATGCAAAAGAAAGGACATTCCATCACAATTTTACTACTAGAATATCAATTTTACCTAATACATCACTGAAAGATTTTTGTGCTCTAGTGAATATATAGATGATTTATTGCTTGGCAGAATGTCCCTGGCCTATTGTTACAAACTAATGCTTTTCGGGAAAGCATCCTGTGCTTGCATTATGTCAATAAGACTTTCATGGTAGTTCATTGGGAAGAGATTCTCTCATGAAAGAAAATGATGGGAGGAAGCCAGGTGCACAATGAAACAGCATAGAATATCAGTAAAAAAAAAATACATGTGGAATAGTTAGCATTTACTTTATCACGATGCCACAAATCTTTTTAAAAGCAGCAATAAAATATCAGGGTGATACAATATAATAAAGAAACATGAATTTACATATAGCAGAGTAACATATTTTATTACTTTCTCATTAACAATTGCTATAAAGTCTTCAACCAACAGGATTTCCTACCAGAAATCTGAAACAAACAAACAACAAACAAAACAAATTACACTTTTGGTTTTCAATGACATCAACATGTCAGTATTTTCACCTGATTGTTGCCTTTATTGATAGATGCTATTTTTAGCCTAATAGGAATCAGAAAACTTTTATCTGAACACAATGTATCATAAAATATTTTAAAAATAAAATCAGAAATCATCTGGAGATGCATTTTTTTTCTTTAAATCACAGACACAGATTTTTCTTTCTTGAATGGGCAACTTTTTTTCTTCTTCCAAATTTAGCCACCTTTCCTAAAGCTATGATTATTTGATTCCAGAAAGGTAGTTTTTCCAAAAGGATGCACTGGCACTTAGTCTTAAAAATATTGGTTTCCTGAAAATACTGAACACTGACTGATTAATGGTGATTTAAACCTCACTGGCCAAAATGGAATTGACATCAAATAAATCAGAGCAAAAACAAGGAGAAGGTAAGAGAATGATGGTGAAGGGAGATGTCTTCAACTTTTTACTCAACATAGACAGTCTAACAGGGTTAGGATGTCATGATTCTGGGAATAGTTTAAGACTCAAAAGTAGAAGATTTATGAAACCCTTTAAAGAAAGAAGATACTTTACTGTACCGACAGTTAAAATTGAACATAGAACTGGAGGGCAATTTCTTATTGAAAATAGAAGTGCATGCAATTGGAAATTGTCATTCTGTGTCATTCAGAGTTGCAGAGGTCACAAAAATCATAAAGTTTGAGAAAACATAACATGGAGATTTGTCATAGAGAAGAATCCTACTCATCTTAGGGGGCTAAAATGCTGTAGGTAATCATAAAAATTATGAGTGGAATCACCTGGGTAGAGGTCATGTCTATATGCAATGACTGCTTATTTTGATAAAAATTACATTTCAAAAACAAATTTGGGCACAAAATATACCTGTAAACAAATGCATTTTTTTGTTTTTGTTTTTGTTTTAGCAATTATACTGGAACTTATACCTCCAGTGAGTTTTCCTAAAATGAATGCTTCTGTAAGATGGTAGTAAAACAAGGATCGTAAAGGCAATACAATTGAAGTGTAAATTCTAGCAGACTGTAGAGATCTGGAGAAGTCTTGAACATGGAACCAGCAACAGACTACTTCAGTCACTGGGTGACAAGTGTAACTAAATTTGAATCCTCTAAAAGTATCTAATGTCCACAGAATAACAATGACTCAGTACAGTGTAATTAGTTAATTCTCTCATTTTAAAAGAAGCACATGGAGAAGGCAGATGGAAAAAAGATACATATACATATACATATACATATAAACACACACACACACACACATATATATATATGTCTTTTGTATTCATTTAAAAAAAACGAAAGATGAGTGGACTAGGAGGAAGAAGAACTCCACTCTAGTCCTAGTTCTGTCACCAACTAGTTGTATAATATTGAGAAAACTTTTCTCAGCCTCAGTTTCTTCAGGTTTGGATCTGATGGCTTCTGTGATCCCTTCCTTCCAACTTTAAACATAAACCTATAAAGGTTATCCATGGTTCATTTCTGTTAGAACTGGAACTAAGTAGAAGTAGGATGTGATAGGCTGGGAAATTACCAGAATGTAGAAATTAGAAAGACTTACCAGGATGTTATAGATAAGACAATGAACCCCAGGGAGAGAAAGTTACTTGCCTAAGATCACACAGCTGTTTTAGTGGTAAAGTCAGGATTAGATCATAATAGAATAGCTTTCTCTTTAAAATGAAGGAGTTTGTCTACCAAGGTGGGGAACCTGCCAGTCAAAGGGCTGCCCTTCAGGACCTAGAGGGCCATATGTGGCCTGGAGGCCACAGGTTCCCCACCCCTGGTAGACGATAATAGCTAACATTTATATAGCACTTACTCTGCGCCAGGCATTATGCTAAGAGCTTTACAATTATTGTCTCATGTGATCTTCACAACAACCCTGGGAGGTATGTGCTATTAATATCTCATTTTTCAGATGAGGAAACTGAAACAGAAGTTAAGTGATTTGCCCAGAGTCTCACTGCTAGTAAATTTCTGGGGCTGGATTTGAAATCAGGTCCTCCTGATTCCAGATCTAGGACTTCATTCACTGTGCTACCTAGAGGCCATATTTGCTCTAGAACTTTGTGTGGTATTGAACCTGCTGGTGAAGTTTAAGTATCCTAGGCTTTAGGGGTTGGAAGGAAGAGAGAAGTAAAGAGATATACTGTATACCAGTCATCAAATTATCCCCTTTCCCAGGTTAAGTGAAGCCAGAATTTGGAGTAAATCCTCCCCAATTATAAATTGAGAGCTCACCATCCTCTTCCCTTCTAGTCTCAGAGGTTAAAAAATGGTTGGATCATTTCAAAACTCAACCAACAATTCATTAGTGTTCCAATTTCCCCACATCTTCTCCAACATTTATCATTGTCCTGTTTTATCATGTTAGCCAATCTGATAAGTGTGATATGGTACCTCAGAGTAGTTTTGATTTGAATTTCTCTAATCAATAGTGATTTAGAACATTTTTTCATATGACTATAGATAGCTTAAGTTTCTTCCTCTGAAAACTGCCTGCTCATATCCTTTGACCATTTATCAATTGGAGAATGACTTGTATTCTTATGAATTTGATTCAGTTCTCTAAAGACACAAATTTTAATCTCCTTTAAAAGGAAATAGCTGAGTGGCACAGTGGATAGAGAAGACTTTGAAGTCAGGAAGACTTGAGTTCAAATTCTGCTTCTGGCACTTAGTATGTGTGTGAACCTGGGCAAATCATGTCACCACTTCTTGTCTCAGTTTCCTTATTGGGAAAATGAGGATAATAATAGCACTTACACCACAGGGTTGTTATAAGATGAAATGAATTATTGAAAATGTTTTGCAAATCTTAAAGTGCTGTATAAATGCAAGTTGGTGTTTTTTGTTTTTCTTACTATTACTGCAGCAGCAGCTACAGTTGTTATTATTATTATTATTATTATTCCTGACTTCAAGGCTTGATTTTTGTCCTCTATGTCATGTTGTCTCTCAAAAATAATTCTTTTTTACTCTCTCTCTCAGTACTTGATTACTTTGAGAGTTACATGTGTGTGTATGTATGTGTCTATAGATAGATATTTATACCTACCTACCGAGAGAGAGAAAGATAGAAAGAGGGAGGGACAAAGGGAGAGAGATGGAGGGAGGGAGGGAGGGAAGGAAGATAAGTGTGAGAGGGGGAGAGGAGGAAGAGAGGGAGGAGATGGGGAGGGAAAAGAAGAGGGAGAGGGAAAGGGAGAGAGGGAAATATATATATATATGTATGTATATATATGTATATGTATATATACACATATATATATATATACAGAGAGAGAGAGAGAGAGAATGCTCAAAGTGATTGATCATGTACTTGGAACTGGCTTTCCCTACATATTTTACATGTTTTTTTAAATAGTTCTCCACAGTTCCAAAATGGTTTTTAATGACTTCTTAATGATTCTTGAAATTTTATTATGAAAGTAGATAAACATAAGTAATGTGGTTTAATAGACAAAACACTGACTTGGTAATCTGAAACATTGTTCTATCACAGACTCACTGACCCTGAGCAAGTCACTGCTTTGAGTTTCAGTTTCCTTAACTGCTTTTAAGGGGGTTTCAACAATATATTCTCCTAAATTTTGAAGTTATATAAAATGAAGGGTATTCTTATTAAGGATTTCCTCTACACTTTCAAAATACTCATCATCCCTAAGGCAATCAATTATATGATAATTCAATAAGCATCAAAGTATCAAAATAAAGTTACCAAATCACTCTGAGAAGTATGGGATTTTCAGAATATGACAAATATAAAATCACCAATAAAACGTGATGCCAATTAATTTAAGAATAATTATTTGGCAAACTACATAGCATATACTATTGTTTTCGTGGCAGAAATTCATTGTTGTCTTTGTTTTTCTCTGAAAACCCATTACATTTGAAATGCTAATATGAAATTCTTAGCAAAAAAAAACGTGGAGGTATACAGTCAGGAAAGGAAATAAAATACAATTTTATTGAATGCACAGTTTATTTAAATGTAAACAGACTATAGTTTCTTAAAGTAGGGACAACATGCAGAAATACCATATCTGATTTAAGACTGTAGAAAACAAATGCTGCCTGCGAATAATTATGTAACATTGGTTTGGGGTGTCAATTTTTAAAGTACAAATGTCTGGTCAATATAACTCACTACCTTCTCCTTCCCAGTCTGATTAAATTGGAGGTTTTGATCAGCCCTACCCAGTTAAAAAAATGAGTCTATCTGTCTGTCTTTCCTTCTTTCTTTCTTTCTTTCTTTCCTTCTTTCTTTCTTTCTTTCTTTCTTTCTTTCTTTCTTTCTTTCTTTC